>NW_020175039.1:3733564-3740678 GCF_003031525.2 Neophocaena asiaeorientalis asiaeorientalis | reverse complement strand
CATGTGGGATCTTCCTGGACCGGGGCGTGAACCCGTGTCCCCTGCATCGGCAGGCGGACTCTCAACCACTGCGCCACCAGGGAAGCCCCACAACCCTGTTTTTAAAATTTCCCCCCTTGCTCAACCAGTGATTTATGTAGGAAATCGAGCATCCTTTGTTTTTTTTTTTTTCCCAGAAACAACTCCTAGGGAGCCATTGCCAGAAAGAATTGACAGAAAGAGCTCAAGACCTCAGTAAAAGAAAGGAAGGTAGAGAGAGAGGAGGAAGCATTCTGCCTGTGCCCCCATGAAACCTTCTCTTCCAGCTCTGACTCGTCTTGCATACTCTTATCCTTCTTCCCCAGCATACACACATATATTTTTTTTAAAACGAAGCATCTGTAAAACATTTGGTTACCGGGAGATTCTAACACATTGAGTCAAGTGATTGCCAAACAGCTTTATTTTTGCTCTCATACTCTATCAGAAGACCTTGTGATCATTCTGGGATGATGAAGAGAAACAGAAGGAATGAGGACCAAAAATGAAGCTGTCTCTTAATCCTCCAGCCATTTCTTACTTTATTTTGAAATATGCTGGTAAAGAGATGCAAATGGATCCCTTTAGGAAAGGCTAGAGTGATTGTGGCAGATAATATAAGGAGGTGGAAAGGGATATTCAAAACATACCTGTTCAGTTTATGTTTCCTGTGCTTTTCAAAAGGACAGAAAAAAATCCTTTGAAAGAGGGTAGAGCATTCAAACGTGGTCAGTGGTCATACATTTTATTATCAAACTTGGATGTCTAAGGCAGTGTAGAAACCCATGGACTGGAAGAGGAGGGGATCAAGAGTCTCCTTTTCTGTGCAGCAAAACTCCCCTCCTTGTCTTCACTCCAGATCACCACCAGAGCAGCCAGGAATCCTCACTGTGTCAAGACAAAGACCCATGAAAACCAACTGTGTTACATTTAATACTCATTTAAAATGTAAAGAATGACATTGCTGTTATCTTAATGTTCTTTATTTTAAAATTTGGATTTGGAGTATAAAAATTATCTCTCCTCTCTACTTATCCATCTGTTTATCTGTTTACCAATTTTCAAAGTTTCCAGTTTAACCAAACTCTCCCAAACCTAATCTGTCCATAAAATCTGACAGTACTCACCCTTAGATCTCCAATCATAGTTGTTATGAGGTGTCTAACTTACTCTACACTGCTTTGTAAATACTCCCAAGGGTTTCAAAGCTGTCCCAATGAACCAGATTAGAATTTAAGTATGTTAGAGCTGAAGAGACTTGTCTAGTTTTCAACTTTTTTCTCCCTTCTTCGCCCCCACCCCACACAATATTACATGGAATATCAATGCAACCAGTGTCTCAACAGATAAATGCACCATTGCTTTTTCTGAATCAGGAAGAAAGGACTAAAACCCTGTCCATTCAGCCTTGACATCCTCCTCCTCTTTTAGCGAAGACTTCCTTGCAGTCTAAGGCAATTCTGAGGGTACGTGGGACCCCTTGGGAAGCACTAACCTGTTTCAACCCACTCATTTTACTAATGAGGAATCAGATCCAAGGAAGAAAGCTGATTTGTGTAACATCACAGAGATGGTGGCAACCAAAACCAAGACTTTGACTCAAGCGTTCTAATACTGAATCCTGGCTCTTTTTAGTATAAGGTCCTGGATGTAAAAACTGTGTTTTATTCACTTTTCGTTCACTTGCTCCTCCAAATCAAGTTGTGAGTCTGACGTCAGCTACTTACTAATTAGCTGGGTGTATCTAGCAAGTCAGAGCAGGGCTCAGTGAACCATTAGAGTATCAGGGATTTAGGATTTAAGGAAACAACAAAGGTACAGGGTGATGGAATGGGAAGATTGAACCTAATGTGAGAAGATGGGCTGGTTGCAAAAATAGTCTCTCAGTACTTCTCTGAATAGTGCTAGCATCGCCTAGATTCATGCTGATGCGTTAAACTTCAAATAAAATAGTTTCTGAGATATTCTATTGCTTATTCTGAGCTACTTCTTTGTAATATGACTTAATTATCCTCTCTGAAATAATGAGAATGCCAATAACTTCAGACATACCCATATCCAAAAATAAATAGAAAACACTGTTATGTCAAGTATACATGCCTTTTGGATTATCTGCTCTTTGGGGGTTATTCTCACATTGTTTCTCCTCATTAGCACTTATGTTCAAAGACTAATGGTGGAATTAGCTGAAGGGAGATCATCACATGTCAAAATAAATTCTTTCCATCTTTTGTAACAAAAAGCACACTTGAATGTTAACTTATTGAAAAGTAGGAATCATAGAAAGCTGCAATTACATTTCACCAAAAAAAGGAATGTAAATACTCACGTTTTGCATATCTAAGTCCAAGTGCTTTAAAAAAAAATCATACATAAATATATTTTAAAAATTCAATTTTAAACATAGCAATATAAATTTTTTGCTGCAAATAATTGTTTTTATCTAACCTTTTCGTGTGTCATAATTGTAAATGTTTTGCGTTCACCATGGCAACATTTAGAAATCAACTTGGATTATTACTATCAGGGCCATGTGTTTGGATTTTGAAGAAGAGTTCTGACTTCTAGGGCAGTCCTAATTGCTGATGTCCTGTCCTGTTACTAGAGCATGTGTTCCATGAATTTTCATAATTTTTTGATAGGGAAAATATTCACTAAGATCCCAGTTAAGCTGTTCAGATAATAGGTCACCATTCCTGTTTTTCCACCTTGGAAGTCCACTCAAACAGAGTTTCTTCCAAAGCTCAGATGCTTCCCCTCAGGACAGGGAGGGGGTAACCTGAACATTCCAATCTGTGTGGGGGGAATATGGGGCATTCATTTCAATCTGTAATAACCTCAAAGACTCAGAATTCCGCAGGGTAAGAAGAGCAGACTCAGAGACATTTTCAAACCAAAGTTTGCCCTTGTCCAAAGGTAAGTTGTCAGTACAGCTTTGGTCTTTCACTGACCCAAATCCCTGGGATGGTGCTAGAAATCATTTGGGTCCCCCTAGGGGACGCTTATTAGTGCTTTCCTCCCTCCCCTCTCTTACTTAAGTTGCATACAAACGCTGTAGATTCCAGACTCTGGTGTGATGAATGTAGTACAGATGGAAAACATAAGAGAGGTCAGAGCTGGTTGCCATTGGACTAAGGCTGTCCTATTCTCATGCAAGCGAAAAAGATGACTCAGAAAAATACAAAACTTTTGTTCATGCGGAACAAATGTTAAACTAACAAAACTTCTTTAATAAATAACAGAACTTAGTGGTAAGAGTCTCATCCAGCAGTTCACATGACTTTAAATACTGTTCGGCCACCCACATCATAAGCAATATCAGTAGATGTGAAAAACTGTGGCATCTGTTTTTCTTAATAAGTGTGTGTGTTTGTGTGTGTGTGTGTGTGTATGTCACTGTCTTTAGTCCATTTAGAAACTAACAAGTATACATTTACTATAAGTAAATGAATTAAAATATATTATTTTTATTATTGTTTAAATTTATTTATTTGTATACTCCATCTGACAATGTGGTGGGAATCAACAATTCCAGAATTTAAATGGTTACTTGATATGGAGTATTTTTCAGTTGTTTTAAATGTGATTTGGCCTTGATGTTTACCATGTACTGGCAATGTCACTGGCTGGGATCCTGGTGAATAAACAGTTACTTCCTCCATGAGTTAGACATCCTCAAAGGTGCTCTAACTGCTATGGAATCTTCAAGTACCTACTTGAAAACCTTTCACAAGTGTTCTCATGATCAAAAAGCCTTAGGACCCCATAAACAGGATTTGTCTTGGACTGTGGCTATGCAGCTGGCTGCACAGCTGGGAAACAGGATGAAACAACAGTCAATCAATTCATTTTGGCCATTTCCATGATTATCAGTAATTGCTCCAGCTGCACGGATGTGCGGTGATCAATATTCATCGTAAAGATGGCAAAAATGAACAGCATGGATGCCCCTTTGTCTTTTCATTTTACACATGTTGACCTGGCCACATAATAATTCATTCAACTGACAGCACCTAGCTTCTAATACTCCCATTGCAGAGTGCCACCATAGAAATGGCTGTTAAAAACAAAGCAAAACAAAATCCTCCAGCAATCAAGTGCCTTAATTAGTGCAAAGAATAGTTTGGGGGTGAATAGTTAGATGGAGAGGATGGCAAAATGCCAGTGTTCCCACATCTGCAGTATCTAGATGCTCAAAGTTATATCCTAGCAGGGTCAGTTGCCCTTGAATTTACCCAAAAAGGGAAAGTTGGAACTCTAAGAGGATAACTAAGAAAGTAAGCTCCAGTGGGGATCCCAAGGAGCCCCAAACACTATAGGACAGTAAGAGATGCCACTTTGCCTTTATCCTTGGCTTTAGTCAAGCTACACTCCTGAGGAACCACTGTCCCCTTTCTGTGTTCCTTTTGTCCATACTGAACATGTTCTGCAGAGTTGACCCTGTGGAGTCTATGTGAGATGCCAGCCTCTAAAATTTGGAAGTCTACTGAGTCCATTGCCAGACCACTCAGAGATTTAGATTTTTTTTTTTTTTTTTTGGTTCAAAGGGAAGAAAAACTCCTCCTTGGCATCCTTGAAATCTGCCTTGAAACTTGAGCACACTTTTATCCTCCCTTTGAGAAAACCAGCAGGTTCTTTAAACACAACTCCTTGTCTCTTATTTAAGAACTCTTCGGCATGTTGAATGGAAGACTGAATTTCTAATAGAAGATTTTTAAAAGTTAGATGAATGAGAGAATAAATGATTGATAGCCATGAGTAGAACAAAGGGTGTGTCTCTCTATAAGAAGAAATACAACAAAATATTCCTTTTGAAAATAAAACATGGATTTCAGTTAAAGGTTCTGCCAAGCTAATTTTCTTCTAAATTGTCTTCAGTTTCCAACATTCAGCTGCTAATATGCTTTTTTCCCCTCTAACTAAACAGAGACCCCCATCAGCATTAGGATTGGGTTTTAACTTTGACCTGGACTTAGTATATGTTCTAGAACAATCACTTTATCACCCTAGGCTTCAGTTATTTCATTCATAACAAAGGTTAAGTTTGGTCTTCTCCAGATGCTGGAAGTTCTTGACCAAAACTCACTTATAAGGTGGGGGAGAGTAATTCATTCTGTGCTGAGAGCTCTTGGGACATGACTCTTTCCTGCTCCCTCTCTCCTCTTCATCATGGAAATTTTCTTCTACCATAGAATGGAGGCTGTTTAACCCCAAGTATCCTCTGCAAATGATTGTCCAATTCAGTTTAACAAGGATCCGCTGATTATAGGAGAAATGCTTAATATTCATCCTCATTATTACATAAAAATTTCTTACAACTTGCTTTCACATACATTATCAGGTTTTGATTCTCACAGAACCTTATAACCTAGCTTATTAGATAATGCCCTGTGATTCTTGCCCTGAGTTTTCAGACTTTCAGTGACAAGGCTGGCCCAGGTGCTGCCTGTTGCATTTTTCTTAGGTTAGTGTTTTCAGAAGAGCTGGTGTTTGGCTCCAGTCAAAAACTCAAAGAGAAGCAGTAGAGCCCAAGCCAAGGGCAGAGGGCACCAGGGGTTAGAGCCGGGAAAGCAACTGAATTCTAGCCCCAGCACCACTTGGGAATCCTTGGAGTCCATGTCACTCCAGCTGGGGCAATAAAGGGAAAATCAGGGAGTTCCAGCTAGGTGTGCCCGGTTAAGAAAAGATCTTTTGGTTGGAAAAATCTCATTACTATTAATTGGGGGTGAGGTGGGATGGCGCTTACTCTGTGTGAAACATAATGTTAAGGATTTCATCTACTGTACCTCATTTAATTTTTCAGATAAGTATCTGATGTGCTCATTAATATTTCCATTTTACATATAGGGAAACTGAGATTCAGAGAATTTAGATTACTTGACAAAAGCCACATTGCTAATGAGCGATGGATCTAGGGTTCAAACTTGTGTGTGACTGATTCCAAAGTCAGTGTTCTTCATGATCACCTAATACTGCCTACTAAGAAACTGAATGGCACACACAGGCACGTACACACACACACACACACGCACACAAATGCATGACACAGAAAAATGTGTGCATTATTATTTTCTTAGCATAAAAGTAAATAAATGCTTGATCAAGAAATGGATTGCATAGATGCATGTAAGTGACAGTGTCCCTACGGGTGATTGGGTCCCACACTAGTTCCAAAGTGTCTGAACCAACTTTTATGAACAAGAACCTGGCCTCCAGCTGCCAATGAGTCATTCCAGGTCAGCTTTGCTGACAAAATAAAAAAACTTCTGATTAGCTGCCAATGTCAAGTTTCCTCCCTGGGTTATTTTTTTCACACTCTTTCCTCCCTGTACAAATACAGACGTGAGAAATACATTTAGTCCATTTTTGAAAATGACCGCCATGCGTAGAAACCAGCATAATGTAGAATGACGGTCATAACGTGAAAAGTGTCACTTTGAGAGGGTTGCTTGCAGTTGGTAACAGATTTTACTTACAACCAGGTGACTTCATTCGAATAGATGCTCCTTTTACAAAGAAGGCTCCCTACCTATTCAGTAGAAAAGGTAATTTTCTTTAGAACGGCACTTCTGCACAAATACTATCATCACACATATCCCCAGCCCAAGAGTTGATTACTCGGCTAACTAAAGAAGAGCAATCAGAGCGCCTGTAACAGTTTACGCATTGCACTGAAATTCCCTTAGAATAGATTTCCTACACTGAACAGTTATAAGCTGTAGACTGGCCAGAAACATACCTATCTTTCTGTCTTGTGACATGGCTACCATTTCTTCTCTTTAAGAACAAAGCTTAGTTTCATTTGGAAGTTATTACCCCTTAGATGACCAACCGAATCCTGCCCCAAGATGCCTACCTAATATTTACTTTGCCTTTGAAGCATAATAGTTAAAGTTATTTCCCCATCTGCATGATTTTTTTTAAACTTCTTAAACTCTGTCCAGTTACGACAGAGACCAAGATTCCACAATGTAAATGTGCCTCATTAATCAACTCTATTATTTGGGAGAGTAATGAATATTTTACTATTTGACATCTGGTAGTGATTTACAGTAACAGAAACAGGAATTCCTAGTTTACAAAAGTGCACATGTAT
>NW_020175039.1:3554393-3733553 GCF_003031525.2 Neophocaena asiaeorientalis asiaeorientalis | reverse complement strand
GGAGCAGGGGAGCTATCTGGGTGGGGTTAGACTGTAAACTCCATGTAGATTTATAACTAACTAACCAGCTTAGAGCAAAATGTTGTGTGAGCTATGTAATGTGTAAAATCTGGTGTTTATGTAGCTCTTGGGCTGGCTCGATACCAGTTACTAGTGAGTGATATCTAAACATAAAATAATTTCTACATAAACTGTGGGTTTGTAAAAATGTAAGCACTTTATTTTTGTGTAGTCTGAAAGAAGGTATTCTTTGAAATAGATTATTAGTGTAGGGCATGATTCCACCCACTGTACTTTTGTGAGTTTTTTCTTTTTTTTCTTTCTTGGAAGACTGATTAGGGACTTGGGTCTTTCCCAAAAGCCAACATGTACTTATAAAAATCTTGATATGCGATACAGTGACTAAAATGAAGTTTATGATTTACTTCAGGTTGGCTTTGCTACTGTGCGGTGAGAGCTTTCAATGAATATACGATCATTAGGAATGTGTAGCCTCCGACTAAGCCATTAGCATCCAGGCGGGCTTCTTGGTGGGATCACCTTACAAACAACACTGATGCTATGTTAATGATTAAATATAGATGAAAAAAAAATGACTCGGCTGGAGATGGAAAGAAAAATGAGATTAGAAAAGATTTTCAAATCATGGGAATTAAGCCTTAATGGGTGGTTGTTTAGATTTCAGAAATGCAATACTGGCTTCTACAGTGGGCTATGGAATTAGGTATTTATCCCTTTTAACGAATTCCACGTGTAATGAATGGAGATGTCAGCGGTGCAGTTATGACGCTCTTATGAAGAGCACTTTCAAGACTCCCTTGCATATTCAGACCTCTTCACAATCCTCTTGTCAGTCACTTCTGGTTATTCAAAGAGATCTTTGATAGCCAGAGAAAGGCCAGATGAAACCCGAAGGCAAAAGTAGGGATGGGTGGCTGAGTGGTGGTGGTGAAAAAAGTTGCCACCCAGAGATGACCCAGGATTTGAGTCTAAATCCAGTGGCTTTTCTCTAGTTCTTATTCCCATCCTACTAAAGGAAGTCCAAGCTGGCATAACACTTTAGGGTGGTTAGTGTTCTAGAAGGAGAATGGTTTCCTGCTATATCAGTTGTGACTCTTTTCTGTTGCAAATGACAGAATCCCATCTACAAAATGGCTTAAGAAAAGAAAGACAGTATATTATCTCATCAAATGCAAATTCTAGGTGTATAGCTGGACTAAGGTGTCATGGGATTTGGAGTTCACACATTTTCATCGTGGATCAGTTTCTTGCCATCCATTCCCTCTGCCTTCCTCTGGGTTGGCTTTATCTTCAAGCTTCACATAAAGATTCTCAGGCTCACATGGAATATGTGCCTTAGACTCAGGCAAGCTGGGATCCTGTCCTGCGCGCATGCTTTTGTGGACCTATATATCACAGACACAAGAAATCTTAACTTCATTAAAGGCACAGAGATGCTTCTGTCACTTGTAGCTCTTAACTTAGCTCTGCCACAGTGCAACCTATAACCTAAACTTCTGCTCTTGTGACTAATTCTCTTTTCTTCTCTTCAAGGAAATGCTTCCTCCCATCCCCTCAAAACTATTAGCGGTTGCTTCCAAAGGCTGTGAGGTGTGTAAGTTGCCAGGGAGCTGCTGGCACAGGAAGTGGACAATGCCTTGGAGGGCAGGGACTATTTGAACAGCGGAAGGACTTGGTAAGAGAAAAGAAAAAGTTCATTAACGTGTTAAATCCCCTCAGAAGGCAGGAATGCAATAGTTTCTCCCATTAAGAGGTATCCTTTTCAGGTGGTGCTGAGTGTCCATTTTCTTGTTTCTCTTTGTATCCCAATCCATGGTTCCAGAAGAATACATGAGTTACAATATTTATGATAGTTGGACATAGTGACTGACAAATATTTTTGCAATATTAAGCAATTCAATTATTCTTAAATTTGTACCTACTTAGGTTGAGATAAAACATGAATAAAGCATGATATAAACTCTTTACATTGGCAACTGGAAGGACATTGAATGCTAGAATAGTAAATCGTTTTATTTTTATAAAAATATTTAATAAGATTTAATTATTTCAAAATTAGTTAAAAGTTAGCTTCACTTAAATGCACCCACTGATAAATTGTGTACAAGTTAATTACAATTCATTTATTAACCCTCAGTATTGATAGATATTTTGAAATTTTAGAAAAAAAAATATTGGAGTATATAAAATACCTTTAATATATTTTGACTAAAGTATAATTTGATTACAGATACATTTTATTCTTAGCCTTTTAAATGATTGAGAATAAGTTGAAACAATATTTTATTTTCCAGTCATATAAAACCAGCAGTGCTAAATGTATTTTTAAATGTTACTATGAAAGTATGTTAGTCAAGATAGGTGGCTAGAACATATTTCATTTAACCATTTATGTTAAAGTATAACTTTAAAATATGTCTGAAGTGTTCATCTCCATTGGTGTTCTTAGCCCAGTCTCTGCAGGTGTTCAGGGAGGGTCTGCTCACACAATTGGAAAAACAAGTCCAGCAGAAGAAAAGACCCCAGAAAGGAACAGAAGAAGTTTTGTTCAAGCATAAAGTTCTGGAATTGAGTTTTATTTGTACTATTGGCCTGATGTAGTCCAATCTCTGTTACTGAATACCTGCTGATGACATGATTAATGCTGCAGTGAGAGAGTGGGTGAACCAGTAGTTTTAGAGATCTGTAAGTTTTATAGACTGAGGTAAATGTGGAAGTTTCTAACACATGATTTTAGACAAAAATAAATTTGGCTGAAAGGCCATGATATAGACAATAAACTGCTTTCAGGCACCACTTGTAACTATTTATCTTCAGTTAAAGAAGGTTTCTTTTTTGTTATACAAAAGTAGAAATAGAGATTAAGAACAAAGAAACTAGAGATGTTTCCTGCATCCTAATGGTTTCACCCACAACCTTCTGTGCAGCTCATTTTCTGTCCCAGCGATGGCCTGTCCTTGTGCGGACACAAAACCAAGAGCTAGGTGTTTACGTTATTGCACACAATATCAGATTATCTTTAAATATAAAACTGGATAATCATTTAGAAATAAAATCCTGCAAGATCTTATCTTAAGTAGTACGCAATTAAAACAGTTCCATAGCGGGCTTCCCTGGTGGCGCAGTGGTTGAGAGTCCGCCTGCCGATGCAGGGGACATGAGTTCGTGCCCCGGTCCGGGAGGATCCCACGTGCCGCGGAGCGGCTGGGCTCATGAGCCATGGCCGCTGAGCCTGCGCGTCCGGATCCTGTGCTCCGCAACGGGAGGGGCCGCAACAGTGAGAGGCCCGCGTACCACAAAAAAAAAAACCAAAAAACAAAACAGTTTCATAGGACCCCAAATCAAGTAGAAAATTACTAATAATGATAATAGCATATTATATTTTTGCAGTTTCATATGTTTTTGTCAAGATGCCCTTATATCCATCATCTCATTTGATGACTAATTTGGACAGTGTGGTCAACCACACTGACTCATTTTCCTTTTCAATTAAAAGATAATGTCCAAAGCAAGATGGTGGGGGGTTTCCTTAGTTTGCTCTACAGTATGGTAGTTTTTACCTTTGTGAATGTTTGTAAATGTTTTGATCAGTGTAATATACACAGATATATGGAAAGAGTTGAAGTAGTTTTAGCAACAATGTTATGTTATTTTTCTCAGATATATAGATATAGATATAGATATAAAACAAGCCATACCCTTCTTCAATTAAGAGATAAATATTAGTATACCTAAACAAACATGCTAAGCCATAAATAAAGGGAAATAATAGTTTCCCTACTAAACCAAGGTTTCTTAATTTTATATTCCAAGAAGAAATCATTTCCATTACACAGAATTGGTAAGAAATTGATCAAAATTGAAACAAAAATGATCATTTTGATTCATGACATCAAAATGACTGCTTGTTTTAAGTCTTTCTTGGTCCTCTCTAGTGTCCCTGAAGAATAACTAGATGAAAGTTCCAAAGAGCTTTGAAAGAACAACTTACTAGAGGTTGCCAGTATTGAATGCCACTAATGATTTGCCATCACCATGACTAACATCAGTCATCAAGAGAAATAAACAAATTGAGCTCTTTGGCTTCCAAATCTCCCAAGGGACATAGTTACTCCCAATAAGCAGAGGTGGTTATAACACTAATATAACTGGGTCATATGGATATTTTCTCCTTTAGATTGAAATCAGCTTCTACATTTATAAAAGCTTGCTTCTTTGAAGGACAATGGATTCATTCATTCATTTATTCATTCTCACTAGAAATCTTTGTAGAGCAGCATCCCCTTCATTGAAGACTACCTTTTCTCAAGTAAGTCATACAGTCTAAAGCTAGATCAAGAGAGAGCCATTCCGTCCTTTAGGCATCTTACTTGCCCTTATCCAAAACCTTAGCCTTGAGAAGAAAGCAAAGACTGGCTGAGGCATAATGTTCTGTTGAAGATGAAACTGACTTGAGGGGTTTTAGTTCACACCACTCTCATACAGGCTTTTATCAACTCCTCTTCCACCTCCGTTTTGATCATTCCAAAAAGAGTGTTCTGGGGATGCTTCCAAATCTCACACTGAGGACGTACTGTCAACCACCTTGTCCTACTATGCAGTTAGCCAACTACCAACATGATTTTTGGGTGAAAGGAAAAATTTTAAATTAATTTTTATTGGAGTATAGTTTATTTACAATGTTGTGTTAGTTTCTGCTGTACCGCAAAGTGAATCAATTATACATATACATATATCCACTCTTTTTTTGCATTCTTTTCCCATATTGGTAATTACAGAGTACTGAGTGGAGTTCCCTGTGCTATACAATAGGTTCTTTTTTATTATTATTATTGGTGTATAATTGCTTTACAGTGTTGTGTTAGTTTCTGCTGTACCGCAAAGTGAATCAATTATACATATACATATATCCACTCTTTTTTTGCATTCTTTTCCCATATTGGTAATTACAGAGTACTGAGTGGAGTTCCCTGTGCTATACAATAGGTTCTTTTTTATTATTATTATTGGTGTATAATTGCTTTACAGTGTTGTGTTAGTTTCTGATGCACAACGAAGTGAATCAGCCATATGCATACACACATCCCCTCCCTCTTGGATCCCCCTCATCCCACCCAACTAGGTCATCACAGAGCAATGAGCAGAGCTCCCTGTGCTATACAGTAGGTTCCCACTAGCTGTCTATTTTCCATGTGGTAGTGGATTTATGTCAAATCTAATCTCCCAGTTCATCCCACCCTCCCCCCCTACCATGTCCACAGGTCCACTCTTTACATCTGCCTTTTTATTCCTGCTCTGCAATTCATCTGTGACATTTTTCTAGATTCCACATATATTTGCTAATATATGATATTTGTTTTTCTCTTTCTGCCTTACTGTACTCTGTATGACAGACTCCAGGTCTATCCACATCTCTACAAGTGACCCAATTTCATTCCTTTTTATGGCTGAGTAATATTCCATTATATATATGTACCACATCTTCTTTGTCCATTCATCTATCCATGGATATTTAGGTTGTTTCCACGTCCTGGCTATTGTAAATAGTGCTCTGATGAACACTGGGGTACATGTGTCTTTTTGAATTATGGTTTTCTCAGAGTATATGCCCAGTAGTGGGATTGTTGGGTCATATGGTAAAAGAAAATTACAGACCAATATCACTGATGAACATAGATGCAAAAATCCTCAACAAAATACTAGCAAACAGAACCCAACAACACATTTAAAAGATCATACAATATGATCAAGTGGGATTTATCCCAGGGATGCAAGGATTCTTCAATATATGCAAAACAATCAATTTGATACACCATATTAACAAATAAAATAATAAAAACCATATGATCATCTCAATAGATGCAGAAAAAGCTTTTGACAAAATTCAACACAAAATCCCCTACCATGTCCACAGGTCCACTCTTTACATCTGCCTTTTTATTCCTGCTCTGCAATTCATCTGTGACATTTTTCTAGATTCCACATATATTTGCTAATATATGATATTTGTTTTTCTCTTTCTGCCTTACTGTACTCTGTATGACAGACTCCAGGTCTATCCACATCTCTACAAGTGACCCAATTTCATTCCTTTTTATGGCTGAGTAATATTCCATTATATATATGTACCACATCTTCTTTGTCCATTCATCTATCCATGGATATTTAGGTTGTTTCCACGTCCTGGCTATTGTAAATAGTGCTCTGATGAACACTGGGGTACATGTGTCTTTTTGAATTATGGTTTTCTCAGAGTATATGCCCAGTAGTGGGATTGTTGGGTCATATGGTAAAAGAAAATTACAGACCAATATCACTGATGAACATAGATGCAAAAATCCTCAACAAAATACTAGCAAACAGAACCCAACAACACATTTAAAAGATCATACAATATGATCAAGTGGGATTTATCCCAGGGATGCAAGGATTCTTCAATATATGCAAAACAATCAATTTGATACACCATATTAACAAATAAAATAATAAAAACCATATGATCATCTCAATAGATGCAGAAAAAGCTTTTGACAAAATTCAACACAAAATTATGATAAAAACTCTCCAGAAAGTGGGCATAAAGGGAACCTACCTCAACATAATAAAGGCCATATATGACAGACTCACAGAAAACATCATTCTTAATGGTGAAAAACTGAAAACATTTCCTCTAAGATCAGGAACAAGACAAGGATGTCCACTCTTGAGACTATTACTCAACATAGTACTGGAAGTCCTAGCCATGCAATCAAAGATGAAAAAGAAATAAAAGGAGCACAAATTAGAAAAGAAGTAAAATTGTCACTGTTTGCAGATGACATGGTACTATACATAGGAAATCCTAAAGATGCCACCAGAATACTACTAGAACTAATCAGTGAATTTGGTAAGGTTGCAGAATACAAAATTAATGCACAGAAATTGTTTGCATTCCTATACACTAACAATGAAAGATCAGAAAGAGAAATTAAGGAAACAATCCCATTTACCATTGCAACAAAAAGAATAAAATACCTAGGAATAAACCTACCTAAGGATGCAAAAGAACTATTCTCAGAAAACTATAAAATATGGATGAAAGAAGTCAAAGATGACATAAACAAATGGAGAGATATACCATGCTCCTGGGTTGGAAGAATAAATATTGTGAAAATGACTATATACTACCCAAAGCAATCTACAGGTTCAAAGCAATCCATATCAAATTGCCAATGACATTTTTCACAGAATTAGAAAAAATATTATACAATTTGTATGGAAACACAAAAAACCTTGAAGAGCCAAAGCAATCTTGAGAAAGAAAAATGGAGCTGGAGGAATCAGACTCCCTGACTTCAGACTATACTACAAAGCTACTGTAATCAAGACAGCATTGTACTAGCACAAAAACAGAAATATAGATCAATGGTACAGGATAGAAAGCCCAGAGATAAACCCACACACCTTTTGTCACCTAATCTATGACAAAGGAGGCAAAAATATATAATGGAGAAAAGACAGTCTCTTCAATTAATGGTGCTGTGAAAACTGTGCAACTACATGTAAAAGAATGAAATTAGAGCAATCCCTAAACCATACACAAAAATAAACTCAGAATGGATTAAAGACCTAAATGTAAGACTGGACACTATAAAACTCCTAGAGGAAAACATAGGAAAAACACTCTTTGATATAAATCACAGACTACACACTATGAGATTAGAAATCAATTACAGGAAAACAAAACTGTAAAAAACACAAACACATGGAGGCTAAACAGTGCACTGCTAAATAACCAAGAGATCACTGAAGAAATTAAAGAAGAAATTAAAAAAAAATACCTAGAAACAAATGACAATGAAAACACAACAATCCAAAACCTATGAGATACAGCAAAAGCAGTTCTAAGAGGGAAGTTTATAGCAGCTCAAACTCACCTCAAGAAACAAGAAAAATCTCAAATAAACAATCTAACATTACACCTAAAGCAACTAGGAAAAGAAGAACAAAGAAAACCCAAAGTTAGTAGAAGGAAAGAAATCATAAAGATCAGAGCAGAAACAAATGAAATAGAAATGAAGAAAACAATACCAAAGATCAATAAAACTAAAAGTTGGTTCTTTGAGAAGATAAACAAAATTGATAAACCTTTAGCCAGACTCATCAAGAAAAAAATGGGAGAGGACTCAAATCAATAAAATTAGAAATGAAAAAGGAGAGATTACAACTGACACCACAGAAATACAAAGGATCATAAGGGACTACTATGAGCAACTCTAGGCCAATAAAATAGAAAACCTGGAAGAAATTGACAAATTCTTGGAAAGGTACAACTTTCCAAGACTTAACCAGGAAGAATTAGAAAATATAAACATAACTATCACAGGTAATGAAATTGAAATTGTAATTAAAAGTCTTCCAACAAACAAAAGTCCGGGACCAGATGGCTTCACAGGTAGTCAAACATCAAACATTTGGTGGTCTTCTCTATCAAACATACAAAGAAGAACTAACACCTATCCCTCTCAAACTCTTCCAAAAAATTGTAGAGGGAGGAAAACTCCCAAATTCAATCTATGAGGCCACCATCACCCTGATACCAAAACCATACAATAGGTCCTTATTAGTTATCTGTTTTATATATAGTAGTTTTTATATGTCAATCCCAATCTCCCAAAGAAATATTTTTTTAAAAATTGTCCTTAGGGCTTCTCTGGTGGCGCAGTGGTTGAGAGTTCGCCTACTGATGCAGGAGGCACGGGTTCAGGCACGGGTTCGCGCCCCGGTCCGGGAGGATCCCACATGCCGAGGAGCGGCTGGGCCCGTGAGCCATAGCCATGGTCGCTGAGCCTGCGAATCCGGAGCCTCTGCTCTGCAACGAGAGAGGCCACAACAGTGAGAGGCCCGCATACCGCAAAAAAAAAAAAAAAAAAAAAAAAAAAAAATTGTCCTTAGGCTTCAAATGTCTTTTACTGTTTAAAGTAAAATATTATATTTAATATGTTAAAAACTCAATGAAGATAAGCTCTTTAGCCAATTTATTTTTTATTAACTTTCTTGATCTGTTATGTTTTCTGCTGGTTAAGGAAACAGAGCTTCTCTGGTAGCCCTCAATTTTTTGATATAATTGCTATACAGGTAAGTACCAGAATGATTACCTATTGCATACCCAACACTCTGCTTGAACTAGATATGGAAATTTGTCATTGTATTCTGTAATGGAAACGAAGTGTTCATTATTAAACCTCAAAAGTGTTTATTAGGGCTTCCCTGGTGGCGCAGTGGTTGAGAGTCTGCCTGCCGATGCAGGGGACGCGGGTTTGTGCCCCGGTCCAGGAGGATCCCACGTGCCGCGGAGCTGCTGTGCCAGTGGGCTGTGGCTGCTGGGCCTGCGCGTCCGGAGCCTGTTGCTCCGCAACGAGAGAGGCCGCGGTGGTGGGCAGGCCCGCGTACCGCAAAATAAATAAATAAATAAATAAATAAATAAATAAATAAATAAATAAATAAAGTAGGTGACCTCACACCAAGGTACTTCATTTCTCAGGTCTTTCTGAGCTACTTTCTTCACAGCTTACTGCCAGCCTCCTGCACTCCCGTGTCTGGAGGCGTGGTCTATTTGGGATGCGTGTGGGCTCCAGGCTCATCACAACAGAAGCTAATAGACACTGACTGGCTGAGCACCTGCCTGAGAGCTGGGGCAGCCCGGATAAATTGTCCTGAAGGGTGAATGCTGTCAGTTTGCCAGGGTTTCCCTGAAGCACTTCCAAGGCGCTTCTAGTGTGTGTAAAGATGACCTTCTTCCATCAAGAAAATTTTAGAGTGAAATTCCCCCATTAATTACTTCAATTTATCTCACAATGTAAGAATGGGATGGTGCTGAGTCAATGTTCACCAACTACAGTCTCCCAGTTATATCACAAAAGCCTCCAGCACTTTGTCTTGTCCACAACAGCTCTTCAATAAATGACCGCTGCCATCCTTATTGTTATGGGAGAAAGAGACACACAGTCGGATGTTTTCACTGGTTCCAGGGAATTGGGTGAGTACCGACTCACAAAAAGTGGGTGGAATGGGGGAAAAAGGGTAATCTATTTTGGCTTCAATAAATTCCTATTTGTATGCTAGACCTAGGTTTATTTTTGTGGTCTCCATCTTTCTTCATTCCAGACAATCCCTTTGCCCCTCACCCCTACATCCATTCCATAACACACACACACACACACACACACACACACTCACACACACATACACACATATACACACTTACCACCACAACCAACAACCACCTACCTGGCTAAGTTCCATCAGCTTCTACCTCATGTATCCCCCTTAACTATCCTTGCAGCCAGAACTTGTCCCTTGGACCCAAAGTTGCACATATCCCCAAGGATTGCACAACCTCACCCTTGCACACTCTGTCTGGTAATCCCACTGACCCATGCACACCAGAATGACACAGAGCAAGTTTAGATCAATGTACTAGATCTTCAACCAGATATACACAATTTTGTTGAAAACAAAAACCCTTTCTTTAGTATCAGTAGACACATAACTAGGGAATTGTTTTCTCAGGAGTGTGAACCTCTGACCTATTTAGGCAGGAGGTAAGTAAACAGATGATGAAAGAAAAGTCTGCGTGCCTCTCCAGGCCTGGGGGATAGCCCCAGAGCTAGAAGCTTCTTTGAGGAGCAGAAGATCTGTGTGTGCAGGAGGTGGGGGAGGGGAAGTGGGAACGTTGCGGGTGGGGGCTTTCTCTACTGTACTTAGTGCTGGAGTCCCGGCATTGGCTTTGACTTTGTTCTGGAGCTTTGGGTCCAATTCATCCTAGCTTCCATCAGCTGTGGATCAATTTCTAAATTGTTCTGGGAAAGTCACATAATGAAAACTTGTCAGTGAAGAAAAATGAGTAGCGTCCATGGTAGCCTGACTCATGACCAGTTACTAGTGAGGGTTTAATGTTCACTGGGTCTCCCTTAGTGGAATATTATATACGCCACCTTCCTAATGTGCATGGTGGTGTGAATTAGCTTTTTGAAACTGCAGGAGAGCCTATAATTTAGGGACTCAGGGCCATAACCGCAGCAAAGGAAAGGATTAAGGTCAAAAGTAGAATCGTTCAAAAATACCATTGGAAGCATTTTTACATAGTGTGAAGCTTTTGCCAAAAGAAAGAGCAGGCAGTATGCTCTTCATGCCTCCTTAGGGAATGTTAAATTCAGAAGTACGGTTTTGGATTTGTCGATATGATACATAAAACCCAACATTCTATGGCTGTAATTAAATCACTTTAAAATCTCAATCTAAAACACAATAACACTTTCTTCAAATAACGTTGCTCTGTGCAAAGGATATGAACACTTCAAGGACAGATATTTGGAAGTTCTGAGTTTGAGATCATTGGTAAGTTCTGCTGGTAGATAGGTAAATTTTTTAAAGGTGCAATTCCATTGTATGCAAATGAAGTTATTTCTAACTCCTAAATAGGTGACTAGAAAATGTTGAAGGAGTTTATATGAACTAGGTGGCGATGTGTTCCTTGCATCTGCTCTCGTGTACTAAAACATTATGAAAATCAAATCAGTTGTTTGCTTGTTTCCCTGATGGCAGAAACAGAAGGCAGGGCTGGAAGATCCAAGTGCCTTCTTGTGTAAGAAACAGCCATAAATCTAGGGTCTCCTACTGAAGGAGAAGAATTATTAAAAGGTTATAAATTTGATCTTAAGCTAAATAGAAAAATATATAAGATGCTCTAGGTAACGTTAGACATTGATGCCTTGGATTTCCTGATTTTTTTGGACATGGTTATACCTAATGAATACATCATATTAAATTCACTGTTTATTGAAATTCTTATTTAGGAATTAAGCTACACTATGAATTACAGTAGCCTACTGACTGGCTATCCAGGATTCCCTCTTGCTCCTGTACAGCAAGAAAGCATTTTCTTCCACATAGAAATAAATCAGATCATACCTTTCTACTGCTCAACACCATCCAGCTTCCTTACCTTGGCCTTGTAGCACCTGATCTGGCCTCTGCCATCATCGCCAAGCTAATCTCCCATCCCCCTCCTCCTCGATCCCTGGGCTTCAGCCATCCTTGCCCTTGACTTGTCCCTAACAGATGGCAAGCTGTTCTGCATTTGCTTTTCCTCTGCCTCAAATGCTATTCTTCAAGCACTTTCTCATGCCTTCTTTTACTTCATCTAAGTCCTGGCCCGGTTGTTATTTTCTCAGAGACGTTTTACTTGACCTCCTGTAGAAAGAGCCACGCTACACCCCGCTCCACTCTCTAACAGCTTATCTGCGTTTTCTTTCTTTATAGTGCTTATCAGTACTAGACATTAAGTAATAAATGTATGTGCCATTCAATATTGTCTTTATCTCCATTAGAATGTCAAGGTCTGGGAGGAGGAATGTCGAGGTCTTTTTTTTTTACTCACTGGTATGTTTTCATTACCTAGAATGGTAGTGGATCAATAGATATTTCTTGAAATCGAGAAATGTCCATAAAGGGTGGAGGAAGGAGAACTCTGAAAGAAAGAGGTACATGCAGAAATAGTCATAAGAAAAATCTCTTAAACATAGGGCCTCTGAAATTAACCAGATCATAATAATCATTTTAAATGCTGAAAACATGCACACACACCCACACACACTCCCTCACACACAGATTCTTTGGACTCATCTCAGACTTAGTAATTAGGAACTTCGGAGGAAAGCCCGTCTTACTTTGCTCACGCTGCCATAGCAAAATGCCACAGGCTGGGTATCTTAAACAACAGACATCTACTTACTCATGTTCTGGGGGCTAGAAGTCCCTGATGAAGATGCCTGCACATTCAGTTTCTGGTGAAGGCATTCTTCCTGGCGTGCAGAAGGCTGTCTCTTAGCTGTGTGCTCACATGACCTCTCCTTTCGCCTGTGGAGAAAGAAAGATCACTGGTGTCTCTTCCTCTTCTTATATGGACAGCAGTCCTACCCTATTATGGCCCCACCCTTATGTCCTCATTTAACTTTAATTACCTCCCTAAAGACCCCATCTCCAAATACGATCACATTGTGGGTTAGAGCTTCAACGTATGAATTTTGAGGGGACAGTTTTCAGTTCATAACACCCCCATGCACTATATTTTTAACAACACCCAAAGTTCCTATATAATTCTGAAGGCCAGGAAAGTCAGGGAAGCAGTACTTAAGAATGAAAATGACTCTCTGGCTGTATAAAGGACCCTGCCATTCTTGGTGGTTGAATCTGTCTAATAATATGGGGACAAATCCTTAAGCAAGGATTTTGATAGTAAGCTAAGATTTTGAGCATGTTGAAAGAGAAGCTACAAGATATGGAGGAAAGTAACCAAATCCTAAGCAAGCATTTTTTTAAAATTTAAAAGTTTCTGTGGAGAATCACATTTGCTCTTTAGTCTGATGGAGACTGAACTTATTGGACAGCAGGGGCAAACGGTGGGTGAAGAGGAATGGTATTAATGCTTTCTTCCATTTTTGTCTTCAAACATGTCCTGTCAAATCTCCCTTTGCTGATCTCTATGGCAGAGCTCAGAGCTTGCTAGTAAAGTCCAGGTATTAAGGAAGCTGGTCAAGTCTAGGCCAGCTTCAAACTTGAATTGCAAATTCAATTTGGGACCTACCTCTTCATGGCCTCTGGATTTGGAGTGGGAAGGGGTTATAGTTGCCCTTCCCCTGCTTCTTGCTCTTATTTTTTAGCTCCTCAGGGTTAGAAAGAGTGGTGGAAAAGATTAAAAAGACAAAAGTAGTTTTCATTAAGTGGATGTTGTGGTCTTCCTGTGGCTATCAATGCCCCTCTGGGTGGCAATAACCTATGCACCTGCTGTCTGTTTTGGGGGAACATAAGTGAATTCTGTAAGAGACCCCTTGGGCGACATCTGTATTTCGAAGTTCTCTGCTGGAGAGATGTTCTGTTTTGATCTCTTTTGAAATCCTCTCAGCTTCCTCACTGTTTTTAGGATTCTTTTGCCCATCTTTCACAGCATCACAATGATTGATGGAAAACTCATGCAAAACGTAGGGCAAATGTTGGGAATACAGGATGTTTCACTTACGAATTTTCTCTCTCTCTGTCTCTCATTTCCTTTTTTACCTGCTCAAATAGACAAAAATGTAAACCAGCAAATGTGCTGCTCAAATTGAAGTCCAAACAGGAAATGAGATGCCAGCCTCCATGAGTTGCAAATATTCCTCATCACCTAAGTAGTCCTCCTGAGGGCTACCATTCTTGTTTTCATCTAGGGAAAATTCTCAGGACACCCCTGTGGGCCAACCACTCATAAAACAGTCTTGGAATTCATTCTCTCCCCTGCTTTATTTAATTACGTGGTTGTGGGAAGGGAGGAGGACCATGGTAGAGATGATTGGTCACATCTTCATAGGTCCATAGGCCTGGGATAGGCTTATCGAGGTAGGAAGAGTGTAATTTTTACCTTAAACCTTTAGCTGCAATTCGAAATAATGGAGGAAGTTCCATTCATATTCATTTTTGAAAACTCTAATGAGATGAATGGTTCCAAGTTTCTGCCAAAGCAAATTGTACATAATGGGTCCTGTGTCACTACATACTTCTGAAAGCTTATGATGGACCTTCTAATGACAGATTGTGTTTCTTCTTCACAGAGTAAAGAAATCCCTTTAGTAGACTGAATTTTTAAATTCATAATTACTCCTGCAAGATTTTTCAGTTTTTTCCCCCTAATTATCCCTCCCTGTGAAATTTTTATACCACAGAAATACTGTATAACTTTTTATATAATATCTAAGATTTTGTCCACCCCTTCCTCCTAAACTGATTTTCATCCTTTTGTGGGTAATATTGGACCTATTGGGAAGACATGACATAAAGTAATAACTTTGAAACAGCAGGTTTCAGAGTATTCTTAAATATAATATTGCTTTGTAAAGTTCAAATACCATAAATTTTATTCAACATCATTGTTAAAATAATTGAAATAAGTACTCCAGGTCTGTTCTGTAATATTCTTAAAAATTGCACAACAGAGTTCACAGCTTGGAAAAAAAAAAAATCAGAAAGCTGGATCCCTTAACACAGACATTACCTGAGTGAGCTCTCTAATAGATTTTCCCCCTCAACTTCTAATTTTAGCACTCTCAAAAAATTTCCAATAACTGTAAGTTCTTACCTTCAGCAGATGGCCTCTTTATATACATTGGACTTCATTCAATTTTAACCTTTGAGGATGACGCCAGCTCTGTGTTTCTTTTGATATTTGAGCATTACCCTTTGTCAAAGACTAGTTTTCACTTAAGTCTGGAGTCTGTTATGTCAGAGTGGGACATAATGTGTGATTTTCTGCTTTCACCTTAACCGTAAATGCTAACTTCAAATTTCAATTAGAAGTAATAGTCTATAAACCACCACATAAAAATGTACAATGTTCATTCCCAATACTTAGTTTTATTCTTTCTCATTAGAGAGCCATATTGAACAATGGGGCTTTGCTTGCACATGTTAATGAAAGTGCCATGCCTGAAAAAAGCCATAAAATGGGAGCCCAAAACAAAAGACTTGAGAAATTTATATAGAGACTTTGGTTTTTATTGTAATCCCCCTGAAATAATGCTACACACAGTACATTTTAAATCTGTGCCATGACTATGGAGAGGAAAATTGGGAAATAACAAACTATTTCTTTATCCACACTCTCTCTTTAGTTCCCTGCACCCTGGTAGCTCCCAACCTCATCAGCTAAGAATTCAATTGTAATAATAATTACAATATTAGGAATTAGAATTTGGACTTTTATAGAGTAGTTATATTTTCTATAAAAAGAATTCCACAGGGATGAAATACAAAAAGCTGAATAAAAGAAAATAATAGAAAATTAAGAGTGAGGGGAAAAATGCCAGATAGTAATCTTCACATTTTATAATGGATTGCATTTAACGACAAAGAACAGAAAAGTCTAATAGCTTAAGTAAAGGAAAATCCTGGAGATGCAGCATGGTATAATGCATGGCTCAATAATGTCCTCAAGGACTCAGGTTCCTTCCAGCTCTCTGTTCAGCCATTTGTCCTCAGAGGCTATTTTCCTCATGGTTATAAAATGGCTGCTTCATTTCCAGGCATCCCATCCAGATCTATGGAAGTGAGATATGGTCAGATATTTTATTGTATTTTTTTTTTTAAATCAGTAAGGAAAACTTTTTCTAGAAGACCCCCTAGCCAGCTTCTCTTTATCTCTCTCTGGCTAAATTGGTATGCATGCCTGGAACAGTGATTAGCCAAAGGAAGTAGGACGACCGTAAGTGTGTTAGAAAATTTCCCTGGGGGCTGCCAATGGAGCCAACTTCCTAATGAAACCAAAGGTTGAGCAGAGGAGGATGGAAAACTAAATAACTTTAGGGAGCTGCCAGTGTAAAAGAGGCAGGTGGGGTAGGGAATAGCATTTGGATTTGAGGTCACTAGTGTCTGTTCCATATTTCTCACTATATTTAACAGAAATAAATTCCATTTTTCTTTTGAAAGATTTTGAGCTATAAAGAGTTCAACTTCTGGAGCTATTTTGTCCATTTTTATTGAAAACTATAAAGGTGTAATCTCAATTCACTTGCTAGTGAAGTTCAATGCCTACTGTCAGTATCTTAGTAGAGGTTGAAGAAGTAATTTCAATTTAGTTCTTCTAGCCAAATCCAGCTATTTTGTTCCAGACCTCAAGCAAACCTCCTTGACCTCCATAACATTTTCACTGCTGATATCTCCCCCAGCCATTTCCTTCAATCTTCTTGAAATTCTTCCTTCTCTTAGAGTTTGTGACCATTCTTTTCCATTCTCCCTTTTTTCTCTCTTTGGTTCCACTTCACCAATCTATGATCATCTCTTCCTGATATCCAAGCCTTTAGATCAGGTCCTTCTGTCTCTGTTTTTGCTCCTTTGGAAATTGAATCTACTTTCAGGATGTGAATGCTCTCCTCTATATAGCATAGCTCAGAAATAGCTACTCCTGTATTTTATATTTCCTTAGGGAAATTCTCTTAATTTCAACATAGCCAAAAACTTATCACCAAACTCTTTCTCCCCACACTAGTTGGCTCTCTGAACTAAATAGCGTCATCGTTGTGGCAGAACTCAGACTCAAAACTTTGAATCACAATTAACTAGTTTTTACATTAGCTTTTGAATTATTGAGCAAGTCCTTCTGCTTTAATGTTTTCTGCTGAGAGGTCACTCACATAGGTCTCTTAAATGAGATTGTGCATGTAAAATACTTAATAGCAATGCCAGCCACAAAGTGAGAAATCAATACAAATTTTTTCCTATTGTTGTTGTTACAATTATACAGAATATCACAGTTGGATTACTGGAAAGTTCTTCTAAGTGTTCTTATTCACACTTCACATCTCCTTCTACCAACACTTGCATCATATTACCTTACTTATGATTTTTGATTCTCTAATTCCTGTCTGATTTTGCACTAACATCAACAAGGCTCTACATAATCTTATATCCCAAGGTTTTCCCATTGACTTCTCAGTGCAAATCTTTCCTTCCATAGCATCAATCAACTTTTCATGTCTTCCTTTCTTGCTCATCATGCCTCACTAACTCTACATTCAAAGTTTAGTGTAAACGGAAAGTGTTTAATCCAACTCTGTCAGTATATTGATGTGAAAACTAATCACCAGAGATTTGTCCAGGGTCAAGTGATCACTGAGCCTGGGCTCAAACCCAGATGCTTTGTGTCCTTATTCAAAGCTCTTTGTAATTCAACAAATTTATTAATTCAGCACAACAGTGCCGCTGACTCATATTAAATTCATGATCAACTAAACCTTCTGTTTACTTTTTCCATAAATGAGTGTCAATTCATTCTTACTGATGTCCTTAAACTTTTGATTCAAAATAGGGAATATTAACTTAGACTCAATAAAGTTTTTTAGTTCTTTACAGCTCAGTGTTCTGGTTAACCAAGATCACATCCTTATCACCATTCTTTATATTTTACTGCTCTTTGAACCAGAATGCTATGGTAGACAAGAGTTCTAGGCACTGAGTAAGATTCATTAACTGCCTGTCACCCGGATGTCCCTCCCAGAGCACAGGTTAAGGTGCCCCACCTTTGTTAGCCATAAATGATATAATTTTGTCTCGCTTATGTTTAAACTAAACCAGTGAATCTGGCCTCAGGTAACTTAGTGTAATTTTTATCTGACCCCAGGGTCAGAATTGTGTATATTGTGGCATATAGTCACATAAGCAGTCCCAAAGACATTTTTACAATGATCCTATTTTATAAACTGGGGGGAGAGAAGAGGGGGTGAGAAACAGTAAAAACTAAAAACTTAATCTGCAAGCTAAGACTTGCTTATCCATAGCTTCATGTTCATAATGGATGCTTCAATAGCTTTGGCCTTTGGCTTCCCGAAATGATACAAAGACTAACAGTTAGGTCCCTGTTATCTGAATCTGTATGTTCCTATCAACCTTGTCATTTACATCATTGTCTTCCCATTCAAAAAAAGGGTGGTGGTCAGTTTGGCTCTCAGAGCCGGAGAAAAAGAGAGAAGGGGACATGAGGTAATGGAACTGGCAGGAAGAGCATGCATGATTTTTCTTTCAAGAAGTCTTATGTTGTAGAACATCTGGATGAATTCAGAACCTATACATGACCCTATATCAGATCCTAATACCTTCAAACAAGGCACAGGAAATATAAGCTATCTAGAATGTAGTCAATATACAATAAAGTCTGTCCAAGAGAAAATAAAAGTAGAAACAAGAGCAGGAAGACATAAATGAAACAATATCTTTATTTTCAGTTCCCTTTGTCAATGTCTACACCGCAAAATTCTTTCTCAGCAGTCTCTCATAGTCATGCATAGATGCTAATGTTGAGTACATGCATGGGGATAAGAGTCACAGTGGCCTTGGTGGACCATAAAGAGATGAACAGGCCAGCTGTGACCACCAGTATGGATACAGTTGCCCTGGAATGATGCCAAGTGCAAAACTGGTTTGCAGAAGAAAACTTGGTTATTTTTAAACTACGAAGAGAATACAAATTAGCCATTAACTCACATCTCTGATTTCATAGTACTGTTCTGCTGGTGTACTCAGTAACATATGGACACGATTTTGATATCCTTGTTTAAGCACTCATACATATACTTGGCTTCATTATTTCTTAATTTGTTTAGGAATATTTGGCTATTAATGAAAAAGAACTTTTTTTAACTTTTAAAAAAACATCTTTATTGCAATATAATAACTTTACAATATTGCGTTAGTTTCTGCTGTATAGCACAGTGAATCAGCTATATGTATACATATATACTCACATGCTCTCCCTCTTGCGTATCCCTCTCACCCTCCCTATCCTACCCCTTTAGGGGGTCACAAACCACCGACCTGATCTCCCTGTGTTATGTGGCTGCTTCCTACTAGCCAGCTATTTTACATTTGATAATACATATACGTCCATGCCACTCTCTCACTTCATCCCAGCTTACACTACCCCTTCCCGGTGTCCTCAAGTCCATTCTCTACATCTGCATCTTTATTC
Source organism: Neophocaena asiaeorientalis asiaeorientalis (assembly GCF_003031525.2). Lineage (NCBI taxonomy): Eukaryota > Metazoa > Chordata > Mammalia > Artiodactyla > Phocoenidae > Neophocaena > Neophocaena asiaeorientalis. The sequence continues at coordinate 3,714,001 of NW_020175039.1, read as the reverse complement.
CTGTCCTGCCCTAGGTTCATCAGAACCATTATTATTATTATTTTAAGATTCTATATATATGTGTTAGCATATGGTATTTGTTTTTCACTTTCTGACTTACTTCAGTCTGTATGACAGACTTTAGGTACATCCACCTCACTACAAATAATTTAATTTCATTTCTTTTTATGGCTGAGTAGTATTCCATCATATATATGTGCCACATCTTCTTTATTCATTTGTCTGTCGATGGACGCTTAGGTTGCTTCCATGTCCTGGCTATTGAAAATAGTTCTGCAAGAAACATTGTGATACATGACTCTCCTTGAATTATGGTTTTCTCAGGGTATATGCCCAGTAGAGGTATTGCTGAGTCATATGATAGTTCTATTTTTAGTTTTTTAAGGAACCTCTGTACTGTTCTCCATAGTGGCTGTACCAATTTACATTCTCACCAACAGTGCATGAGGGTTCCCTTTTCTCCACACCCTCTCCAGCATTTATTGTTTGTAGACTTTTTGATGATGGCCATTCTAACTGGAGTGAGGTGATACCTCATTGTAGTTTTCATTTGCTTTTCTCTAATGATTAGTGATGTTGAGCATCCTTTTATGTGTTTGTTGGCAATCTGTATATCTTCTTTGGAGAAATGTCTATTTAGGTGTTCTGCCCATTTTTGGATTGGGTTGTTTGTTTCTTTGATATTGAGCTGCATAAGTTTCTTGTATATTTTGGAGATTCTTTGTCAGTTGCTTTGTTTACAAATATTTTCTCCCATTCTCAGGGTTGTCTTTTTGTCTTGTTTATGGTTTCCTTTGCTGTGCAAAAGCCTTTAGGTTTCAATAGGTCTCATTTGTTTATTTTTCTTTTTATTTCCATTTCTCTAGGAGGAGGGTCAAAGATCTTGCTGTGATTTATGTCAAAGACTGTTCTTCCCATGTTTTCCTGTAAGAGTTTTACAGTATCTGGCCTTACATTTAGGTCTTTAATCCATTTTGAGTATATTTTTGTATGTGGTGTTAGGAAGTGTTTGAATATCATTCTTTTAAATGCAGTTGTCCAATTTTCCCAGCACCACTTTTTGAAGAGGCTGTCTTTTCTCCATTGTATATACTTGCATTCTGTATCAAACATAAGTTGACCATATGTGCATGGGTTTATCTCTAGGCTTTCTACCCTGTTCCATTGATCTATATTTCTGTTTTTTTGCGAGTACCATACTGTCTTGATTACTGTAGCTTTGTAGTATAGTCTGAAGTAGGGAGTCTGATTCCTCCAGCTCCATTTTTCTTTCTCAAGATTGCTTTGGCTATTCGGGGTCTTTTGTGTTCCCATACAAATTGTATAATTTTTTGTTCTAGTTCTGTGAAAAATGCCATTGGTAGTTTGATAGGGATTGCATGAATCTGTAGATTGCTTTCAGTAATATACTCATTTTCACAATGTTGATTCTTCCAATCCAAGAATATGGTATATCTCTCCATCTATTTGTATCAGCTTTAAGTGTCTTATAGTTTTCTGCATACAGGTCTTTTGTCTCCCTAGGTAGGTTTATTCCTAGGTATTTTATTCTTTTTGTTGCAATGGTAAATGGGAGTGTTTCCTTAATTTCTCTTTCACATTCTTCATCATTAGTGTATAGGAATATAAGTGATTTCTTGCATTAATTTTGTATCTTGCTACTTTACCATATTCATTGATTAGCTCTAGTAGTTTTCTGGTAGCATCTTTAAGATTCTCTATGTATAGTATCATGCCATTTGCAAACAGTGACAGTTTTACTTCTTCAATTCTGACTTGTATTCCTTTCATTTTTTTCTTCTTCTCTGATTGCTGTAGCTAAAACTTCCAAAAACATGTTGAATAATAGTGGTGAAGTGGACATCCTCGTCTTGTTCCTGATATTAGAGGAAATGGTTTCAGTGTTTCACTATTGAGAACGATGTTGGCTGTGAGTGTGTCATATATGGCCTTTATTATGTCCAGGTAAGTTCTCTCTGTGTCTACTTTCTGGAGAGTTTTTATCACAAATGGGTGTTGAATTTTGTCAAAAGCTTTTTCTGCATCAATTGAGATGATCATATGGTTTTCATCCTTCAGTTTGTTAAAATGGTGTATCACATTGATTGATTTGTGTAAATTGAAGAATCCTTGCATTCCTATGATAAACTCTACTTGATCATGCTTAAAGGATTAAAAGGATATGATCCTTTTAATGTGCTGTTAGATTCTGTTTGCTAGTATTTTGTTGAGGATTTTTGTATATATGTTCATCAGTGATATTGGCCTCTAGTTTTCGTTTTTTGTGACATCTTCATCTGGTTTTGGTATCAGGGTGATGGTGGCCTCATAGAATGAGTTTGGGAGTGTTCCTCCTTCTCCTATATTTTGGAAGAGTTTGAGAAGGATAGGTCTTAGCTCTTCTCTAAATGTTTGATTGAATTCTCCTGTGAAGCCTGCTGGTCCTGGGCTTTTGTTTGTTGGAAGACTTTTAATCACAATCTCAATTTCAGTGCTTGTGATTGGTCTATTTATATTTTCTATTTTTTCCGCTTCAGTCTCAGGAGGTTTTGCTTTTCTAAGAATTTGTCCATTTCTTCCAGGTTGTCCATTCTATTGGCATATAGCTTCTTGTAGTAATCTCTCATGATCCTTTGTATTTCTTCAGTGTCAGTTGTTACTTCTCCTTTTTCATTTCAAATTCTATTGATTTGAATCTTCTCCCTTTTTTTCTTGATGAGTCTGGCTAATGGTTTATCAATTTTGTTTATCTTCTCAAAGAACCAACTTTTAGTTTTATCGATCTTCGCTATTGTTTCCTTTATTTCTTTTTCATTCGTTTCTGATCTGATCTTTATGATTTCTTTCCATCTGCTAAATCTGGGTTTATTTTGTTCTTCTTTCTCTAATTGCTTTAGGTGTAAGCTTAGGTTGTTTATTTGTGATTTTTCTTGTTTCTTGAGGTAGTATTGTACTGCTATAAACTTCACTCTTAGAACTGCTTTTGCTGCATCCCGTAGGTTTTGGGTCATCGTGTTTTCATTGTTATTTGTTTCTAGGTATTTTAAAATTTCCTCATTGGTTTCTTCAGTGATCTCTTGGTTATTTAGTAGCATACTGTTGAGTCACCATGTGTTTGTATTTTTTAGTGTTTTTCCTGTAATTGATATCTTGTCTCATAACGTTGTGGTCAAAAGGATACTTGATATAATTTCAATTTTCTTAAATTCACCAAGGCTTGATTTGTGACCCAAGATATGGTCTATCCTGGAGAATGATCCATGAGCATTTAAGAAAGTGTATTCTATTGTTTTTGGGTGGAATGTCCTGTGAATATCAGTTAAGTCCCTCTTGTTTAATGTGTGATTTAAAGCTTGTGTTTCCTTATTCATTTTCATTTGGGATGATCTGTCCATTGGTGAAAGTGGGAGGTTAAAGTCTGCTACTATGATTGTGTTACTGTCAATTTCTCCTTTTATGGCTGTTAGCATTTGCCTTATTTATTGAAGTGCTCCTATGTTGGGCACATAAATATTTGCAATTGTTATATCTTCTTCTTGGATTGACCCCTTGATCATTATGTAGTGTCCTTCTTTGTCTCTGGTAATAGTCTTTAGTTTAAAGTCTGTTTTGTGTGATATGAGAATTGCTACTCCAGCTTTCTTTTGATTTCAATTTGCATGGCATGTCTTTTTCCATCCCCTCATTTTCAGTCTGTGTGTGTCCCTAAGTTTGAAGTGGGTCTCTTGTAGACAGCGTGTATACGGGTCTTATTTTTGTATCCATTCAGCCAGTTTATGTCTCTTGGTTGGAGCATTTAATCCATTTACATTTAAGGTAATTTTCGATATGTATGTTCCCATTACCATTTTCTTAATTGTTTTTGGTTTGTTATTGTAGGTCTTTTCCTGCTCTTGTGTTTCCTGCTTAGAGAAGTTCCTTTAGCATTTATTGTAAAGCTGGTTTGGTGGTGCTGAATCCTCTTAACTTTTTGCTTGTCTATAAAGGTTTTAATTTCTCTGTCGAATCTGAATGAGATCCTTGCTGGGTAGAGTAACCTTGGTGGTGGGTTCTTCCCTTTCATCACTTTAAATATATCGTTCCACTCCCTTCTGGCTTGTAGAGTTTCTGCTGAAAGATCAGCTGTTAACCTTATGGGGATTCCTTTGTACATTATTTATTGCTTTTCCCTTGCTGCCTTTTTTTTTTTTTAGATGGTGGTTGGAGTTTATTAATTAATTTATTTATTTTTGCTGTGTTGGGTCTTCATTTCTGCTCAAGGGCTTTCTCTAGCTGTGGCAAGTGAGGGCCACTCTTCATCACAGTGCATGGGCCTTTCACTATCATGGTCTCTCTTGTTGCGGAGTACAGGCTCCAGACGAGCAGGCTCAGTAGCTGTGGCTCACGGGCCCAGCTGCTCCATGGCATGTGGGATCCTCCCAGACCAGGGCTCAAACCCTTGTCCCCTGCATTAGCAGGCAGATTCTCAACCACTGCGCCACCAGGGAAGCCCACACCCTTGCTGCTTTTAATATTGGTTTTTGTATTTAATTTTTGATAGTTTGAGTAATATGTGTCTTGACATGTTTCTCCTTGGATTTATCCTGTATGGGACTCTCTGCACTTCCTGGACTTGATTGCCTATTTCCTTTCCCATGTTAGGGAAGTTTTCAACTATAATCTCTTCAAATATTTTCTCAGACCCTTTCTTTTTATCTTCATCTTCTGGGACTCCTATAATTCGAATGTTGGTGCATTTAATGTTGTCCCAGAGGTCTCTGAGACTGTCCTCAATTCTTTTCATCCTTTTTTCTTTATTCTGCTCTGCAGTAGTTATTTCCACTATTTTATTTTCCAGGTCACTTATCCGTTCTTCTGCCTCAGTTATTCTGCTCTTGATTCCTTCTAGAGAAATTTAAATAGCATTTATTTTGTTGTTCATCATTGTTTGTTTGCTCTTTAGTTCTGCCAGGTCCTTGTTAAACATGTCTTGTATTTTCTCTATTCTTTTTCCAAGATTTGGCTCTTCTTTACTATCATTACTCTGAATTATTTTTCTGGTAGACTGCCTATGTCCTCTTCATTTGTTTTGTCTGGTGGATTTTTACCTTGCTCCTTCATCTGCTGCATATTTCTCTATCTTCTCATTTTGTTTAATTTACTGTATTTGGGGTCTCCTTTTCACAGGCTGCAGGTTCGTAATTCCCATTGTTTTTGGTCTCTGCCCCCAGTGGGTGAGGTTGGTTCAGTAGGTTGTGTAGGCTTCCTGCTGGAGGGGGCTGGTGCCTTTGTTCTGGTGGGTCAGGCTAGATCTTGTCTTTCTGGTGGGCAGGGCCACATCTGGTGGTGTGTTTTGAGGTGACTGTGAACTTACTATGATTTTAGGCAGCCTCTCTGCTAATGGATGGAGTTGTGTTCCTGTCTTGCTAGTTGTTTGGCATGGAGTGTCCAGCACTGGAACTTGCTGCCCATTGAGGAGCTGGGTCTTAGTGTTGAGATGGAGATCTCTGGTAGATCTTTTGCCATTTGATATTACATGGAGCTGGGCAATCTCTGGTGGACCAATGTCCTGAACTCAGCTCTCCCACCTCAGAGGCTCAGGCCTGACACCAGGCTGGAGCACAAAGACCCTGTCAGATACATGGCTCAGAAGAAAAGGGAGAAAAAAAGAAAGAAAAATAATAATAGTAAATTTAAAAAAATATTTTAAATTATTGAATTAAGAATATTTTAAAATAAAAATAGTAATAAAGAGAGCAACCAAACCAATAAACAAATTCACCAGTGATAACAAGCACTAAAACCTAAATTAAGATAACATAAAAATCAGAAGCAAATCAGTCACAGATAGCAAACCCCAAGTCTATGGTTGCTTCCAAAGTCCACTGCCTCAATTTTGGGACAATTCATTGTCTATTCAGGTATTCCACAGATGCAGGATACAGCAAGTTTTTTGTGGGGATTTAATCTGCTGCTCCTGAGGTTGCATGGAGAAATTTCCCTTTCTCTCCTTTGTTCGCATAGCTCTTGGGGTTCAGCTTTGTTTTTGGCCCCAAGTCTTTGTGTAGGTCGCCCTTAGTCATCTGTTCCCTGCCCAGACAGAAGGGGGTTAAAGCAGAGGCTGATTAGGGGCTCTTGCTCATTCAGGCCAGGGGCGGGGCGGGGTATGGTAGTATAATTGGAATGTGGGGCGAGCCTGTGACAGCAGAGGCTGGTGTGACATTTTAACAGCCTGAGGCACGTCATGTGTTCTTCCGGGGAATTTGTCCTTAGATCATGGAACCCTGGCAGTTGTGGGCTGCCCAGGCTTCTGTGGGGCGGTATGGATAGTGACCTGTGCTTGCCCACAGATTTCTTGGTGACTGCAGCAGCAGCATTAGTGTTTCATGCCCATCGTTAGGGTCTGAGCTGATAGACGTAGCACACGTCAATCTCTAGAGCTCATTTAGGTGGCACTCTGCCTTCTGTGGACAGATGGGGAAGCAGTCCCCTCTCCTTGCACCCCAAAACAATGGTCTCTTACTTCTTAGGCAGGTCCAGACTTTTCCCAGACTCCCTCCTGGCTAGCTGTGGTGCGTTAGCCTCCTCAAGCTGTCTTCACACAGCCAATCCCAGTCCTCTCCCTGGAATCTGAACTCCAAAGCCTGAGCCTCAACTCCCAGCCCCCACTCGCCCCAACGGGCGAGCAGACAAGCCTCTCAGACTGGTGAGTGCTGGTTGGCACTGGTCCTCTGTGTGGGAATCTCTCTGCTTTGCCCTCTGCAGCCCTGTTGCTGCTCTCTCCTCCGTGGCTCCGAAGCTTCCCCCACCGCCTATCCCCTGTCTCTGCCAGTGAAGTGGCTTCCTAGTGTGTGGAAACTTTTCCTCCTTCACAGCTCCCTCTCAGAGGTGCAAGTCCCATCCCTATTATTTTGTCTCTGTTTTTTCCTTTTTCTTTTGCCCTACCCAAGTATGTTGGGATTTTCTTGCCTTTTGGGAAGTGTGAGGTCTTCTGCCAGCTTTCAGTGGGTGCTTGGTAGGAGTTGTTCCACAGGTAGATGTATTTTTGATGTATTTGTGGGGAGGAAGGTGATCTCCACATTTTAATCCTCTGCCATCTTGAAGGTCCACCCACACAACAAAACTGTCTCTTGAGACAGAAATTGTTTTGAAACAGTCTCTAAGCTGACGCTGAATTTTTGTAACTGCCTCTTCTGTTATTCACATCTCTGATCTATTTTGTTTAAGTGCATCATTGCCCCAAGGAAATTATTCTCTCTTATTATGACATGAGACTGAATTATCCAATTATCCAATGAGTTAGTATCACCCAGGAGATGATATATATGTTTGTCCCCTTGAATATAACTTTAGAAAGAATGAGTTCATTTTCCCCTGAAAGAATCCAGTTGGATTCTCTTATAAAAACAATCATTCATAGCATAATTTCTCATTCAAACTGTATCCTGATGAGTCATTTTTTCATTTAGTACAATGCAGTTATTGATCAAATATCAATGTGATTAAAAGCATTTTAACTTCCCCCAATTTAATAATAAACTACTAAAAATGCTTGTGTTTTACCTTTTATAGTTCCTATACTCCCTAAATATAGACGATCAATTACTTTAGAATAAGTTCAACAGAAAAGATCTATTTTAGTGATACTGTCCAAGGTTGCAATATTTATATTCCACCCCTGAGAAAGTAGGATCATTCTGATGATTTCAATTCCAATAAAAATCTAATTTCTCACCAGACTAACTGAAAAACCATGCATCCAATTGTCTTATTTAGTTTGAATTCTGCCCTTCTTCTCTTTTTTTTTAAATTAATTTTCATTGGAGTATAGTTGATTTACAATGTTGTGTTAGTTTTTACTGTACAGCAAAGTGAATTAGTTATACATACACATATATCCACTCTTTTTCAGATTCTATTCCCAGATGGGTCATTACAGAGTATTGAGTAGTGTGTCCTGTGCTATACATTAATTTCTTATTAATTATCTATTTTAAATATAGTAGTATATATGTATGTCAATCTTGATCTCCCAATTTATCCCTCCCCCGCTTTTCCTCTTGGTAACAAAAGGTTTTTTTCTACATTTCTTACTAATTTCCATCCCAAGATCATCTCTACTAACTCAAAAATTATTTGGTTTTAAAATAATATATATTTGAGAAGTTAAGAATGCCTCGATGAGTACATGTGAAATGGTGGCCAAAAGGAGAGAAGAATGGAAATTGAAAAGGAGGAAGAAGATGGTTATTCTATGATGAAGATTCTTGGGAGCAGTGGTTACTTAAATTCATCTTTTAACTTGCTACCTTCCTTAGGATCTTTTGCCCTATTTCAATCTCCTTGAATCTAGAGAGTAGCTACTTAAGATCTCTGTCACTTTGTAGTCCAGCACCATAGTTAATGGGAAGTAAACTTTTATGATTTACTTGCAACTTGTTTGTGTGAATAGACTGAAGTCAGTGAGGTTCTAAAATAAAAATGCTTTCTTTTTCTCACTGCCTTCACATTTTCTCTGTCAGATCTTCTTTCCTGAAATCTGACAATACTTTCAGTTGGTCCCACATGGTTCTGGTGACTTTCAGTTATTAAAAATTCTAGGCCAGGTTACTCCAGTTAAAAACTAAAATCTCACATCTAGTTTATATTTATTTCCTTGCCTCTCCCAAGCCCCAACCAGTATTGAAACTGATGAACTGAGAAGTGAGGATATGGTCCAATCTTCTTCTTCACTTCTCTCCTCCTGCTACTTTTAGCTCTTCTGGTTTGGAGCTCTGGGAGAAAGGAATAGAGTCTTTTTTAATTAAATTGAGATCACATTATAATAATGTCTTGGGTGTACATACTTCCTGGCCAGTGTTGACTGGTAGTTGGTAGTCTATAAGGATATGGATCTCTAGTGAGGTGTGTATGTGTTTTTGGGTGTATAAGGTGGGACAATAACAGGGAACAGAGGTCCGTTGAATAACTCCCTGATTTCAGACTTTCCAGTCCACTACCACTGTACAAGGCACCTCTTCTTGCTGCTGGGACTCTCATGTAGCAGGCAACCATTTCTGTTTAGTATAGGTACACATGCAGCTTGACATATAACTAACCATACATATAACAAAAAAGGATGCAAAAGCTCTGTTTTTAGCACCCACTCTTGGCCCTGCCATGTCTCCCTACTTCCTCTTTACTTCTATGCAAATTGGTAAGAGGCAGTTACAAAATTCTAATGGGGAATGAGAGGTCAGTATTCCTTTCTTGCAATCTTTCTCAAGTATCTGTGGAAGTGATTCTTTGGGAGTCCTCTCCATTTGACTTTTGCATCAAGAAGTAACTGCTTCCCCTCCACCACAGAGAAGGGAAGGAAAGGCCAAGTACTCTTCAGTTGGCTTATGACTAACAACTCTTGATTCTTTTCTCCCTCTTTCTTTCTTCCTTGTTTCCTCTTCTTTAAAAAGGGAAGAGAAGGAATAAAATTGTTGCAGACAACAGAACCTCTTTGGTAACCTCTTAGTAATTGCACAAGGAAATGTCACATCCCCAATTACTAACTTTCTTTAAATGTGGGATGTTTGGTGTCTACTTGTCTTCAGCTCTATACTTTACTTGCTCCAGAGGCAGTAGTAGAAATTCTAGTCAATATGCTGACATCCTTGTTTGTTTGGTTGTTTGTTATTTTATTTTAAATTTTATTGAAATATAGTTGATTTACAATGACGTGTTAGTTTCAAGTGTAAACAAGGTGGTTCAATTATATATATATATTTATATATATGTGTGTGTGTGTATACATATATGCTCTTTTTTAGATTCTTTTCCATTATAGGTTATTACAAGGATGTTGAGTATAGTTCCCTGTGCTTTACAGTAGGTCCTTGTTGATTATCTATTTTATATATAGTAGTGTGTATATTTTAATCCCCATCAACTAATTTATCCCTCCCCCAACTTTGGTAACCATAAGTTTGTTTTCTATGTCCATTTCTCTTTTATAAATAAGTTTATTTGTATCATTTTTTTAGATTCCACATATAAGTGATTTCATATGATATTTGTCTTTCTCCTTCTGACTCACTTCACTTAGTACGATAATCTCTAGGTCCATCCATGTTGCTTCAAGTGTCATTATTTCATTCTTTTTCATGGCTGAGTAATATTCCATTATGTATATATACCACATCTTCTTTATCCATTCATCTTTTGATGGACATTTAGGTTGCTTCCATGTTTTGATTATTGTAAATAGTATTGCTATGAATATTTAGTGCATGTATCTTTCTGAATTATAGTTTATTAACTATTTTAAATTTTCCATTCAGTTTTGTGAGCTTGTATTTCTCTGTTATCACTTTCAAAGAAAATATCCTTTGAATTTAGTTCACTTATTTTTTTCAAAATACGTGTAGTAAGATGTTATGATCCCTGGAAGATTCTAGAACAAGGAAGACTCATGACATGGTTGAGTGCTGTGTGTTAGAAACATAATGTGAGCCATTTAGGCAATTAAAATTTTCTAATAACCACGTTAAAAAAAGAAGCAGGGGCTTCCCTGGTGGCGCAGTGGTTGAGAGTCCGCCTGCCGATGCAGGGGACACGGGTTCATGTTCCAGTCCGGGAAGATCCCACATGCTGCAGCGTGGCTGGGCCCGTGAGCCATGGCCACTGAGCCTGTGCATCTGGAGCCTGTTGCCCCACAACGGGAGAGGCCACAACAGTGAGAGGCCCGCTTACCGCAAAAAAAAAAAAAAAAAGAAGCAGATGATGTTAATTTTATATATTTTATTGAACCCATTATATTAAAAATATTATTTCAACATGTAAAAATATAAAATAGTATTATGAGATAGTCTGTTCTACTTTTCATACTAAATCTTCAAAATCTGGTGTGTATTTTATACCTACAGCATATCTCAATGACCACACGTGGCAAGTGGGTATCATGATAGCACAGCTCTGGCTTAATGTGTTGCTCAGTTCACATTGCACAATTCACTTCAAAATATGGCTGACATCACCTCTTTTGAATTCTCTGTTCACATTCCTTCACTGGCATAATTTCTGCAAGAACAAATCTCAAACAATTTTTAGTTTAGGCTTTTACATTGATACAGCAGGACAATGATAGACCTTAGTAAACAAAGGCCAATGATTAGAAAGAAATGTGCTCTAGCCTCATCGTGGAGGAATTCCATATCTATCTTACCAAGTTAGATAATGCATACAAAATCTGAGGTGCACTTGTGGACATTTACATAGGTTAGATGTCATATAACGACTGAACAGGCACATTAAATACAAAGATGGATAGGAACAGACTCTGAACATAAGGAGCAGCTATTGTAGCAGATAGATTGTGGGAGGTGCCTGGCATATGGTAAGCACTCAATAAACATCTAAATTAAAATAAAGTACTTATTGTCTTCATTGAAGGGAGAAATTGGTTCACCTTAGGTTTATCAAGGTAAACTTCACAGAGCAGAGAAGGAACTCAGTGTCAGAAAAACTATATGTAGAATTAGACTATTAATTATATAGTGGTGATTTAATTCTGTTTCAGAATTATTCCAGTGGGGGAGTTCACCAAGATAACAACTTGGGAGGTTTCTGAGCTCTCCTCCTCCCGTGGATGGATGGAATGTATAGCTACACACAGAGAAATTTCTCTAAAGGAGATCCAGAAACTAGCTGAGCACCTCCAATACATTGGACAAGTGAGATAACACACACATTGAAATGGCAGGCACTAGGGGCTGGCTGAGATCCTCCCCAGAGACCAGGGAAGCCAGAGGACACCACTGTCTTCTCCTTACAACCTACTCCAAACCACCAACATCTCCCTGGAAGGAGGTTGTACACATGACTGTGCCCCAGATTTTATGGCTGCTGTCCCAGAAGTGGGTCCCCAGATGGCCTGGCTCTGATAGCCAAAGGGGCTTGCATTCATAAGTCCCATAGGACTTTAGCAAAAAAAGAAGCAATTCTTAACCAGCTCTCCCCCGCCCAGGGCTCAGTGGACAGGGAGCAAGCAAAATCACCTATCTTCCAGTATTTTCCTGAAAGAGGTTTATCTGTATATTTTAAAAGCTGCTGCTTAGGGCCAGGCTTCTAATTTAAAAAGCATCTCTGGGCAAGGTGTGATCTTGCTAATGAACAGGGAAGCTGGTGGACACCTCTCATACGTTCTCCCTCTAGCCTGCTCCAGTAATAAAACCAAATCACCAGTATCTCCCTGAAGGAACTTGTACACCCATCTGGCAACTCAGCTTTTGCAGCAACCACCCAAAAATGGGCCTCTGATGTAGTCCGGCTCTAATAGCCAATGGATATTGCATTCATTGTAGCAAACAAAGAAATAGTTCTTAACAGATGTAAGAGCACCCCCCACCCCCCCGCCACCATGGCAAAAAATGCCCTTCTCCCAGTTTCTCCCAGGAAAGGGCTTAACTACATACTTTCCCAGCTGCGACCTTATAGTTCAGCATTTAGTCAACCTGCATCTAGATGCTGACTGCAATCCTCCCCTTTGGGACATTGTCCCTTTGCGGCAATCCTGTCCCAATGTCCTTTGGGACATTGATGTGTCTTAGCACACTCTCAGCTACTGGGAGTCACTGGGAACAAAGAAGGAGGCTTGGACAATACAAAAGTTTGAGAGACAACTAGGAGCTTGGCTAATCAACAATGTTCATCATCTCCTACCCAAGACCATTCTGTCAAGACTGGGAAAGATGTGTGTTTTATATAATGTGCAGAAACCAATATAGAGTTTCAATGAAAATGAAGAAACAGAGGAATATGTTTCAAACAAAAGAACAAGATAAATATCCAGAAAAAGATCTTAATAAAATAGAGATAAGTGCTTTACCTAGTACTTCAGAATAATGGACATAAAGATGTTTACATAGGTCGTGAGAGCAATGCATGAAGAAAATGAGTACTGCAACAAATAAATAGAAAATATTAAACCAAACAAAAATCACAGAGCTGAAAAATACAATCACTGAACTGAAGATTCAATAGAAGGGTTCAACAAGATGAGATCAAGTGGAATGATCGGTCAGCAAACTCAAAGACAGGGCAGTGGAATTTATCCAATCAGAGGAGCAAAAAGAAGAAACTATTGAAATAAAAATAGTTAATAAGAGACTCATGGGACACCATCAAATGGTCCTATATATGCATTATAATGGTCCCGGGGGATAAGAGAGAAAGAGAATGGGGCAGAAAACTTATTCAAAGAAATAATGGCTGGAAACTTCTCTAATCTGGGGAAAAAAATAGACATCAAGATCCACAAAGCCCATAAAGCTCCCAAAAGGAAGAATCCAAAGGATCCACATCGAGAAATATTATAATGAAATTGTCAAAGAGAGAATCTTAAGCACGTCAGGAGTAAAGCAATGTTATTTACATGGGAACCGCCATAAGATTATGAGCAGATTTTTCAGCAGACTTTGCACACCAGAAGGGAGTGGCACAATATATTCCAAATACAGAAAGAAAAAAACTACCAATGAAGAATATTCTACCTGGCAAAATTATCCTTAAGGATTAAAGGAAAGATAAAGAATTTTTCAAACAAAAGCTGAAGGAATACATTATCACTAGACAAGCCCTACAAATATGTTAAAGGAAGTTCTTCAAGCTGAAACGAAATGACACTAATTAGTAACAGGAAAATACATGAAAGTATCAAACTCACTGGTAAAGATACATTAATAGTTAAATTCAGAATACTCTACTGTTGTAATGGTTGTGGATAAATCACTTATAACTCTAGTATGAAGATTAAAAAAGTATATATATTTCAAAAAACTGATACAACTCAATAGCAAAAAACATCCAATTAAAAAATGGGCAAAGGACCTGAACAGACATTTTTCCCAAAGAAGACCTACAGCAGGTCAACAGGTACATGAAAAAGTGTTCAACATCACTAATAATGAGGGAAGTACAAATCAAAAGCACAATAATACATCACCTCACACCTGTTAGCATTGCTATTGTCAAAAAGACTAAGTTAACAATGCTGGAGAGGATGTGACGAAAGGAGAACACTTGTCCACCATTGGTGGGAATTTAACTGGACAGCCACAGTTGAAAATAGTATGGAGGTTCCCCAAGAATTTAAAAACAACTACTATATGACCCAGCAATCCTACTTCTGGGTGTATATGCAAAGGAAATGAAGTGATCTCAAAGAGATATCTGTACTCCCATGTTCATAGCAGCATTATTTATGATAGCCAAGGAATGGAAACAATGTGTGTCAATTGACAGATAAATGGATAGAGAAAATGTGATATATATGTATATATATGATATATGATATGCATATATATAGACATATATATATTGGGTTGGCCAAAAAGTTCATTATATATATATATATATAATGGAGCATTATTTAGCCTTAAAAGGGAAGGAAATCCTGTCATTTGTAAGATCATGGATGAAAGTGGAGGATATTATGCTAAACTAAATTAGCTAGACAGAGAAAGACAGATATGGCATGGTATCACTTATTTGTGGAATCTAAAAAATTTTTGTTTAAAAGTCAAACTCATGAAAACAGAGAGTAGAAAAGTGTTTGTGAAGGTGGGGATGGTGGGGGAAATAGAGTTTGTTAAAAAGGTAAAATCTTTCAGTGAAAGATGAATAAAGTCTGAGGATCTAATATATAACATGGTGACTATAGTTGATAGCACTATATTGTATAATTGAAATCTGCTAAGAGGGTAGTACTTAAATGTTCTCACCAAAAAATAAAAATAAAAAAAGGTATATATGTGAAGTGATGGAAGTATTAATTAACTCAATGGTAGGAATCATTTCTATATATATATAAATAATATCACATTGCATATTTTAAATATCTTACAATTTTATCTATAAGTATTCCCCAGTAAAGCTGGGAATAAAACTTATTTCTCATCTCCTCTACTGTTTGAATGATTTGCAGTTGCTAATATTATGGCCTTGCTCAGAGTACCTGTGTCTCTGCATAAAGCGTGAATTAGGGTCCCTATGATGTGATGAATTTAAATGGGTTCCTGTCTTTCTGCATGTGCTACAGGGCACTCACCATGCTCTGGGCATTAGCAAGTGAAACAAGTTCTTCCTTCTATTTGTGAGGCTAAGGTATGGACCTAGCATTAAATCCAAACAAAATTTGGTTCCCTGGGTTTTAGATATCTACTTATTGCTCGCTCTCTCTCTCTTTTTTCTTTAATTGGAGTATAGTTGCTTTACAATGTTGTGTTAGTTTCTACTGTACAGCAAAATGAATTAGCTATACATATACATACATCCTCTCTTTTTTGGATTTCCTTCCCATTTAGGTCACTGCAGAGCACTGAGTAAAGTTCCCTGTGTTATACAGCAGGTTCTCGTTAGTTATCTATTTTATACATATTAGTTTATATATGTCAAACCCAATCTCCCAATTCATCCCACCCCCTTTTCTTCCCTTGGTGTCCATACATTTGTTCTCTACATCTGTGTCTCTCTTTCTGCCTTGCAAACAGATTCATCTGTACCATTTTTCTAGATTCCACATATATGTGTCAATGTATGGTATTTGTTTTTCTCTTTCTGACTTATTTCATTCTTCATGACAGTCTCTAGGTCCATCCATGTCTCTACAAATGACCCAAATTCATTCCTTTTAATGGCTGAGTAATATTCCATTGTATATATGTAACACATCTTCTTTAACCATTCCTCTGCTCTTATGAAATTTACTGAGTTCTCAAAATCATGGATTGGCTCAGCAGGACTGAAATTTTGGTAAGCTTCAATTATGAGGTCTCCAAAAGCTATGTAGCTTGCACTATATTGTAATTCAGAGATTGCCTGATTTTGTTGACTGGTGAGTATAAATGTTTTTATTTATATTCATATATATATATATTTTAACACAAATATTTGCTAAATTCATTGACTTGTGCCTATTCTGTTTTTTATACAATATTTTATTATTTTTATAATAACACTATGAAATAAGTATTTATATTCTCACATAACAAATGAGAAAATTGCTCATTCTATTTTGTCCTCAGATATGCTATAAAACACAATGTCACACTCATGCTTCTGATGGGCATGAATTTCTGATAACTTGTTGAAACCATACTTCTTCAAGATGGTTTTTGGATTGAACTACTCTGCCCAAAAAAACATTTATTTTGGAAGACATTCAAGATGGTGGAAGAGTAAGACATGGAGATCACCTTCCTCCCCACAGATACATCAGAAATACATGTACATGTGGAACAACTCCTACAGAACACCTACTGAACGCTGGCAGAAGAACTCAGACCTCCCAAAAGGCAAGGAACTCCCCACGTACCTGGGTAGGGAAAAAGAAAAAACAGAGACAAAAGAATAGGGACGAGACCTGCACCAGTGGGAGGGAGCTCTGAAGGAGGAAAAGCTTCCACACACTAGGAAGCCCCTTCACGTACGGAGATGGGGGGGGCAGGTGCGGGGGGGAAGCTTTGGAGCCATGAGGACAGCGCAGCAACAGGGGTGCAGAGGGAAAGTGGAGAGATTCCCGCACAGAGGATCAGTGCCGACCAACACTCACCAGCCCGAGAGCCTTGTCTGCTCACCTGCCGGGACGGGTGGGGGCTGGGAGCTGAGGCTTGGGCTTCAGAGGTCAGACCCCAGGGATAGGACTGGGGTTGAGCGCGTGAACACAGCCTGAAGGGGGCCAGTGCACCACAGCTAGCCAGAAGGGTATCCGGGAAAATGTCTGCACCTGCTGAAGAGGCAAGAGACTTTTTCTTGCCTCTTTCTTTCACGGTGCATGAGGAGAAGGCATTCAGAGCACCACCTAAATGAGCTGCAGAGAAGGCGCAAGCTGCAGCTATCAGCTTCAACACCAGAGACGGGCATGAGATGCTAAGGCTGCTGCTGCAGCCACCAAGAAGCCTGTGTGTAAGCACAGGTCACTATCCACACCTCCCCTACAGGGAACCTGGGCAGCCCACTGCTGTCAGGTTCCCGTGATCCAGGGACAACTTCCCTGGGAGAACACACAGTGAGCCTCAGGCTGGTGCACCATCACGCCGGTCTCTGCCGCCTCAGGCTCGCCCCGCATTACGTACCCCTCCCTCCCCAAGGCCTGAGTGAGCCAGAGCCCCCTAATCAGCTGCTACTTTAACCCCGTACTGTCTGAGTGAAGAACAGATGCCCTCAGGCAACCTACACGCAGAGGCAGGTCCAAATCCAAAGCTGAACCACAGGAGCTGTGCAAACAAAGAAGAGAAAGGGGAATCTCTCCCAGCAGCCTCAGGAGCAGCGGGTTAAATCTCCACAATCAACTGGACGTACCCTGCATCTGTGGAATACCTGAATAGACAGCGAATCATCCCAAATGAGGCAGTGGACTTTGGGAGCAACAATACATGTATTTTTTTCCTTTTTCCCTTTTTGGGAGTGTGTATGTGTATGCTTCTGTGTGTGATTTTCTCTGTATAGTTTACTTTTACCATTTGTCCTAGGGTTCTGACTGTCCACTTTTTATTTATTTTCTATTTTTTTAGTATAGTTATTAGTGCTTATTATCATTAGTGGATTTGTTTTTTGGTTTGGAGCTCTCTTCTTTATTTTTTTTATTACTTTAAAATTTTTTTAATAATTATTTTTTATTTTAATAACTTTATTTTATTTATTTGTTTTTTTCTTTCTTTACTTCTTTAATTCTCCCTTTTATTTATTTATTTATTATTTATTTATTTTTTTGTAGTACGCGAGCCTCTCATTTTTGTGGCCTCTCCTGTGGCGGAACACAGGCTCCGGATGTGCAGGCTCAGCGGCCATGGCTCATGAGCCCAGCCGCTCCGCAGCATGTGGGATCATCCTGGACCGGGGCAAGAACCCGTGTCCCCTGCATCGGCAGGCGGACTCTCAACCACTGCATCACCAGGGAAGCCCACTCCCTTTTATTTTGAACCATGTGGAAGACAGGGTCTTGGTGCTCTGGTCAGGCATAAGGTCTGTGCCTCTGAGGTGGGAGAGCCGAGTTCAGGACATTGGTCCACCAGAGACCTCCCAGCTCCGTGTAATATCAAAAGGGGAAAATCTCCCAGAGATCACCATCTCAATGCCAAGACCCAGCTCCACTCAACGACCAGCAAGCTACAGTGCTGGACACCCTATGCCAAACAAGTAGCAAGACAGCAACACAACCCCAGCCTCAAGCAGAAAGGCTGCCTAAAACCATAATAAGGTCACAGACACCCCGAAGCACATCACTGGAAGCAGCCCTGCCCACCAGAAGGAGAAGATCCAACCTCTTCCACCAGAACACAGGCACTAGTTCCCTCTACCAGGAAACCTACACAATCTACTGAACCAACCTTAGCCACTGGGGGCAGACACCAAAATCACGGGAACTACGAACCTGTAGACTATGAAGAGGAGACCACAAACACAGCAAGTTAAGCAAAATGAGAAGACTGAGAAACACACAGCAATTGAAGGAGCAAGGTAAAAACCCACAAAACCAAAGAAATGAAGAGGAAATAGGCAGTCTACCTGAAAAAGAATTCAGAATAATGAGAGGAAACATGAACCAAAATCTTGGAAATAGAATGCAGAAAATACAAGAAACATTTAACAAGGACCTAGAAGAACTGAAGAGCAAACAAACAATGATGAACAACACAATAAATGAAATTAAAAATTCTCTAGAAGGAATCAAGAGCAGAATAACTGA
This sequence comes from Neophocaena asiaeorientalis asiaeorientalis, assembly GCF_003031525.2. Lineage (NCBI taxonomy): Eukaryota > Metazoa > Chordata > Mammalia > Artiodactyla > Phocoenidae > Neophocaena > Neophocaena asiaeorientalis. The sequence goes on along the minus strand of NW_020175039.1, from coordinate 3,695,307 downwards.
GTCAGAAGAACGGATAAGTGACCTGGAAGATAAAATAGTGGAAATAACTACTGCAGAGCAGAATAAAGAACAAAGAATGAAAAGAGTTGAGGACAGGCTCAAAGACCACTGGGACAACATTAAATGCACCAACATTCGAATTATAAGGGTCCCAGAAGAAGAAGAGAAGAAGAAAGGGACTGAAAATATTTGAAGAGATTATAGTTGAAAACTTCCTGAATATGCGAAAAGAAATAGTTAATAAAGTCCAGGAAGTGCAGAGAGTCCCATACAGGATAAATCCAAGGAGAAACATGCCAAGACACATATTAATAAAACTCTCAAAAATTAAATAAAAAGAAAAAATATTAAAAGCAACAAGGGAAAGGCAACAAATAAAATACAAGGGAATTCTCATAAGGTTAACAGCTGATCTTTCAGCAGAAACTCTGCAAGCCAGAAGGGAGTGACAGCACATATTTAAAGTTATGAAAGAGTAAAACCCACAACCAAGATTACTCTACCCAGCAAGGATCTCATTCAGATGCGACAGAGAAATTAAAAGCTTTCAGACAATAAAAAGCTAAGAGAATACAGCACCACCAAACCAGCTTTACAACAAATGCTAAAGGAACTTCTCTAGGCAGGAAACACAAGAGAAGGAAAAGACCTACAAAAAGAAACCCAAATCAATTAAACAAATGGTAATAGGGACATACATATCAATATTACCTTAGTGGTTAGTGGATTAAATGCTCCAACCAAAAGACACAGATTGGCTGAATAGATACAAAAACAAGACCCATATATATGCTGTCTACAAGAGACCCACTTCAGACCTAAGGACACATACAGACTGAAAGTAAGGGTATGGAAAAAGATATTCCATGCAAATGGAAATCAAAGAAACCTGGAGTAGCGATTCTTGTAACAGACAAAATAGACTTTAAAATAAAGACTATTATTAGAGACAAAGAAGGATACTACATATTGATCAGAGATCAATCTACCTAGAGACACATACAGACTGAAAGTAAGGGGATGGAAAAAGATATTTCATGCAAATGGAAACCAAAAGAAAGCTGGAGTAGCAATTCTTGTAACAGACAAAATAGACTTTAAAATAAAGACTATTATTAGAGACAAAGAAGGATACTACATATTGATCAGAGATCAATCCAAGACGAAGATATAACAATAGTAAATATTTATGCACCCAACATAGGAGGACCTCAGTACATAAGGCAAATGCTAGCAGCCATAAAAGGGGAAATTGACAGTAACACAATCATAGTTGCAGACTTTAACACCCCACTTTCACCAATGGACAGATCATCCAAAATGAAAATAAATAAGAAAACACAAACTTTAAATGATACATTAAACAAGATGGACTTAACTGATATTTATAGGACATTCCATCTAAAAACAACACAATACACTTTCTTTTCAAGTGCTCATGGAATATTCTCCAGGTTAGACCATATCTTGGGTCAGAAATAAAGCCTTGGTAAATTTAAGAAAATTGAAATTATATCAAGTATCTTTTCCGACCTCAATGCTATGAGACTAGATATCAACTACAGAAAAAAATGTGTAAAAACATACAAACACATAGAGGCTAAACAATAAACTACGTAATAACCAAGAGATCACTGAAGAAATCAAAGAGGAAATAAAAAAATACCTAGAAACAAATGACAATGAAAACATGATGACCCAAAACCTATGGGATGCAGCAAAAGCAGTTCTAAGAGGGAAGTTTATAGCAATACAATCCTTCCTCAAGAAACAAAAACCATCTCAAATAAACAACCTTATGTTATGCCTATAGTAATTAGAGAAAGAAAAACAAAGAAACCCCAAAGTGAGCAGATGGAAAGAAATCATAAAGATCAGATCAGAAATAAATGAAAAAGAAATGAAGGGAAAGATAGCAAAGATCAATAAAACTAAAAGCTGGTTCTTTGAGAAGATAAACAAAATTGATAAACCATTAGCCAAGAAAAAAAGGGAGAAGACTCAAATCAATAGAATTAGAAATGAAAAAGGAGATTAACAACTGACACTGCAGAAATACAAAGGATCACGAAAGATTACTACAAGCAACTATATGCCAATAAATTGGACAACCTGGAAGAAATGGACAAATTCTTAGAAAAGCACAGCCTCCAGAGACTGAACCAGGAAGAATAGAAAATATAAACAGACCAATCACAAGCACTAGAATTGAAACTTTGATTAAAAATCGTCCCACAAACAAAAGCCCAGGACCAGATGGCTTCACAGGCAAATTCTATCAAACATCTAGAGAAGAGCTAACACCTATCCTTTTCAAGCTGTTCCAAAATATAGCAGAGGGAGGAACACTCCCAAACTCATTCTATGAGGCCACTATCACCCTGATACCAAAACCAGACAAAGATGTCACAAAGAAAGAAAACTACAGACCAATATCACTGATGAACATAGATGCAAAAATCCTCAACAAAATACCAGCAAACAGAATCCAACAGCACATTAAAAGGATCATACACCATGATCAAGTGGGGTATATCACAGGAATGCAAGGATTCTTCAATTTATGCAAAGCAATCAATGTGACACACCATATTAACAAATTGAAGAATAAAAACCATATGATCATCTCAATAGATGCAGAAAAAGATTTCAACACCATTTTATGATAAAAACCCTCCAGAAAGTAGGCATACAGGGAACTTACCTCAACATAATAAAGGCCATATATGAAAAACCCATAGCCAACATCATCCTCAATAGTGAAAAACTGAAACCATCTCAGCTAAATCAGGAACAAGACAAGTTTGCCCACTCTCACACTATTATTCAACATTGTTTTGGAAGCTTTAGCCACAGCAATCAGAGAAGAAAAAGAAATAAAAGTAATCGAAATCAGAAAAGAAGTACAGGTGTCACTGCCTGCAGATGACATGATACTATACCTAGAGAATCCTAATGATGCTACCAGAATACATCGTTGTATGGGAACACAAAAGACCCCGAATAGCCAAAGCAATCTTGAGAACGAAAAATGGAACTGGAGAAATCAGACTCCCTGACTTCAGAGAATACTACAAATCTACTGTAATCAAGATAGTATGGTACTGGCACAAACACAGACATAGATCAATGGAACAGGATAGAAAGCCCAGGGATAAACCCACGTACATATGGCCACCTTATTTTTGATAAAGGAGGCAAGAATATACAATGGAGAAAAGACAGCATCTTCAGTAAGTGCTAATGGGAAAACTGGACAACTACATGTCAAAGAATGAAATTAAAACACTCCCTAACGCCATACACAAAAATAAACTCAAAATGGATTAAAGACCTAAATGTAAGGCCAGACACTATAAAACTCTTAGAGGAAAACATAGGAAGAACACTCTTTGACATAAATCACAGCAAGATCCTTTTTGAACCACCTCCTAGAGAAATGGAAATAAAAATCAAAATAAACAAATAGGACCTAATGAAACTCAAAGGCTTTAGCATAGCAAAGGGAACCATAAACAAGATGAAAAGACAACCCTCAGAATGGGAGAAAATATTTGCAAATGAAGCAACTGACAAAGGATTAACCTCCCAAATTTACAAGCAGTTCATGCAGCTCAATATCAAAAAACAAACAATCCAATCCAAAAATGGGCAGAAGACCTAAATAGACATTTCTCCAAAGAAGATATACAGATTGCCAACAAACACATGAAAGAATGCTCAACATCACTAATCATTAGAGAAATGCAAATCAAAACTACAAATCTCCTCACACCTGTCAGAATGGCCATCATCAAAAAATCTACAAACAATAAATGCTGGAGAGGGTGTGGAGAAAAGGGAACCCTTTTGCACTGTTGGTGGGAATGTAAATTGATACAGCCACTATGGAGAACAGTATGGAGGTTCCTTAAAAAACTAAAAATAGAACTACCATACGACCCAGCAATCCCACTACTGGGCATATACCCTGGGAAAACCGTAATTCAAAAAGAGTCATGTATCACAGTGTTCATTGCAGCTCTGTATACAATAGACAGGACATGGAAGCAACTTAAGTGTCCATTGACAGATGAATGGGTAAAGAAGATGTGGCACATATATACAATGGAATATTACTCCGACATAAAAAGAAACGAAACTGAGTTATTTGTAGTGAGGTGGATCGACCCAGAGTCTGTCATACAGAGTGAAGTAAGTCCGAAAGAGAAAAACAAATACCATATGCTAACACATATATATGGAATATAAAAAAGAAAAAAAAATGGTCATGAAGAACCTAGGGGCAGGATGGGAATAAAGGTGCACATCTATTAGAGAACAGACTTGAGGACAGGGGGTGGGGGAAGAGTAAGCTGGGACAAAGTGAGAGAGTGGCATGGGCATATATACACTACCAAAGGTAAAACCGAGAGCTAATGGGAAGCAGCCGAATAGCACAGGGAGCTCAGCTCGGTGCTTTGTGACCACCTAGAGGGGTGGGATAGGGAAGGTGGGAGGGAGACGCAAGAGGGAAGAGATATGGAGATATATGTGTATGTATAGCTGATTCACTTTGTTATACAGCCGAAACTGACACAACATTGTAAAGCAATTATACTCCATAAAGATGTTAAAAAAAAAAAGGCATTTATATCTCCCCATTAACACTGCCATCCTTTGAGACAAGAGCTCGATGATTATATATATTGTGTAAATTAATGGATGATTATATTTTCTTAAACAGAAGCACATTAAAAAAGAGCAAACAAAATCAATCTCCCTTTAAACCCTACAGTTAGGACCAATAAAACAAGCTGGGAAATCTACGGTTAACGTTTCCTTTGATTTCACAAATATAACCCTCCCGTAGCAAAATCTTTCTCCATGGCTCCAATGGGCTAAGAATCTATAGCTAAAATTGCTTCAGCCTCTATAGAAACCATCTTCTCCTAAGGGTACCCCAAGATTTCCGGGCCTTTTACAACATAAGTTCTCCTTTCCAATGCAAATAAGAGCAAATAACTAAATGTGAAGCATCAGTGCATGGCCTCTCTTACACAAAACATGAATTTCCAGGGCTCTTTGGAACACACTGATATCTCCTATTAACACTTTCAGAGTGAATAGATTTTCACTAATAACTAAAAAATTATAAGCCCAAATGCACTACTAGAAGGTGAACTGAGGTAAATCTTGTGTTGCCTATTCATTTTTCGCTTGTATTTTACTTTAAAAAGCTGAAGATGTACTATTTTCATATGCAAACACATTCATCCTTTCTAAGGAATGAACGATATGCATGATGACCAAACAATCCAACAAACGTGGAGAATCTAGTTTTTAAGCAAATGTATTGACCTTAAGAACAGTATTTTCAAAGAGATACAGAGTTGCTTCTCAGACACTTTGGGCAACAACTAGCCCATTTCAATGAAAAACGATGGTGCAGCAATATAAGAACATCAGCACCATTAAAGTTAAATAGCTCTGAGCCTCACATTCTTCCAATATAATATTGGCCTTTTGTCTCTGTTATAGCAAGTGTATTAAATATCCATGCTGATACCTATTTTCCAAATGTAAAATAGAATTAGGATAACAAATAAAGTCTACCCTCTGGTGACAATACTGGCTATATATTATATTTTTTTGTTTCATGGGCTTTTACATGTTTGATTCAAGGTAGCTTACTGAATAATGCATAAACATCTTTAAAAATGCATTTCAATACTTGAGGTTATAGTTGGTTGCCAGGTTCTCAACTTGAGCTGAAAATGTGATGATTTTCTTACTGTGTAGAACTAAACTATGAAGAAGATAGCCTTTAAAAACCTAATCGGTGTTGAGTCGAAATATTTTTGTGATATAGATCTTCTATCAGTCAGCTCACTTTTTACAAGGAAACCACAATATTGTCTACAAATGCTAGGTTTCCTGAAGGATCTTCTTAGGAGAGCTTGTTGTTTGTTTGTTTGAAAGTAATCTAGAAATAATCTAAAGGTATAAGAAATAGGATATATTTATAAAACTTAAAATAACAAAATTATATAAAGTTATGGAAGACAACATATTTTTTGCTATAGTTCTGCCTTTTTGAAGGGATCATTTTTGTCTCTATTCATCTTAAGCTAGTGGTACATATATTTATACTTTACTTTGAGGCTAAACAGATACTAAAGGTTTAGCTTCTTTACATAAGGCTTTCTAAGTAGTAACTGTCCATATTATGGATATGTTACACTGCCACATTCTGGGTTCTGATTCTCAGTTCTGAAAGTTCAGAAACATTTGTGTAAACCTACCTTGTGATTTTTCACATTTGGTGGCAAACTACCTTTAATTAAATTCACTGAAGACTGATTGAGAATATAAAATTCCATTTTATTAATTTTCAGTGAGAAACATAACCACAAATTAGACTCAGGACCGGCTACACAATCAGTGGGGCCCGCTGCAAAATGAAAATACAGGGCTTTTTTTCAAAACGATTAAGAATTTCAAGACAGCAGCAGTACAGCATAAAGCCAAGCTCAGGGTCCACATAAGAGTGAGGACCTTGCATAACCGTATGGGTCACAAGCCCATGAAGCTGGTCCTGATTAAACTCATGTATCTGCCAAAGATTGCTTACAAATAGAGGATTAGAGAAAGGGATATGGACACACACCTGTGTTCCCGAAAATGCTGGTTGAATTTCTCTTTCCAACTTTAACGAAGTATGTGGAAACACATTAGCACTTCCTGCTGTCGCCTCATCTTTATTTAGCTCACTTCTCTTCTGTTGGAGGAAAGTAGGAGCTTTCTTCAACGTGTTACAATCCGGTTGCACTGCTAACAGGTTTTTCCAAAACACCCTATCTTCTTCATTGGAGTCAGTAGGTGACCTAATCTCATCAATTACACTTTCAAAAAATATCTTAGTGTGTGTTGTATTTTATACATAACAGGTTGGTTTTTAGTAGTTTCCATTTCAGAGGATGGCCTTTCTCAGTACTATTCCTAGACTCTGAAGAAACTTATAACAATCATCTCTGCACTGACTAGGCTTCATTCATTTGACACAGCTTTACTGAGTACCAGTCATTTAGGTATTAGGTGCTATATTATTTAGCACATAGTTTTCAACATATGGTGAAAATCATATATATTCAACATGTTATTCAATATATGTTATTCTGAGAATCATATATTTGTCTGTTATGTTGGGCATATGTCTTACTCAAGACATGTTTGTTTGCATTAACAAAACCCAACTCAAACTATCCTAAAAGATAGATAGATACATAGATACATACATACATACATATAGTGATTTCAAGTTACTGCATTCAGAAATACAAAACATGTAACCAGAACGTCTCTCTTTCTCTTCTCCTCTTTCTTCTCTCCTCTCTCTCTCTTTCTCTCCACTGTCCCATTTCCTATGAGCTGGTGTTACTGTCAATCAGGATCCCTCCATGTGGTTGCAAAAATAGACTCAAGTAGCTCCAAGTTCACATGCCAGAAGGAGAGAGCATCTCCCTTGTTTGAGCACCCAAAATGATTATGTCAAAAGACTGGTCTTACTCAGGTCACACACCTACCCTGAACCAACAATTGTGTCCTGGGTCTGGGATACTGTTATTAGTCATCCATGAGACCATGACTGACAGTTCCACTGGAAGGTGGAGGGGCAATTTACAAAAGGAAGAGGGAGGGCTTCCCTGGTGGCGCAGTGGTTGAGAGTCCGCCTGCCGATGCAGGGGACGCGGGTTCGTGCCCCGGTCCGGGAAGATCCCACATGCCGCGGAGCGGCTGGGCCCGTGAGCCATGGCCGCTGAGCCTGCGCGTCCAGAGCCTGTGCTCCGCAATGGGAGAGGCCACAGCGGTGAGAGGCCCGCATAAGGGAGAGGAAAGAAAGAAAGAAGAAAGAAATCAAAGAAAGAAGAGATTCTGTGTGGGTAGAAACAGTAGGCGTCTCCACCAGCACAATAGGAGCCTACAGTTGAATGTAAAGAGAGGTTAAGATTTGAATTCTGAAGAAAGGTATTATGTGCCACTAAATCTGTTGCCTGTAGGAATGTGGTCAAATCACTGTAGCCAGAAGAGCTACTCTTTTCTTGATTCTCAAAGAAAAGCATGAAGCAAATAGACCTACTTGTTCCAGAGTTCTCAGAGGAAACTCTAAATAGTTGAAAACTCAGAAGAATCAAGCTATCAATTCTGTCCAGTTTTTTTGCATATACAGAGAGATGCTATTTAATTTTTTGAGCTCAGTCAAATTGTTTAACCTTTAGGACTTAGAGTTCCAGGTATATTAAGTGGTCTATTAAGTACTCTTATTGTGTAGCCAATCGTCAAAGACAGGACAGCAGAGGCTGGCAATCCCAGGGTTACAACTATGTCTTTGTTGTCAATACGTCCAAGAGTGGCATTAATTCTTTCGCATCTCAGATACTTTCTATTATACATCTCAAAGGAACCAAGCTTTCTCCACTTCTGACTCCTTATGAGGAATACCCAAAAGCATTTGCACAGTTCCATGCCCATTATAGCTAACATTTTGTAGAGTTAATATTTCAAAGTACTTTTAAATTTTAAAAATTTATCCTCCCAGTAAACTTTGGAGAAAGGTAATAGTATTATTATATAATGCTGTGTCAGTTGACTAGAGATAAACAGCTCCTGAATGGACGCTCGCACAGGTATTATGATAGTTAATCTTGTCATAATTCCAATTCTGCTTCACTTCACGTAACACAAGAATATAGAACCACATAGAAAGCTGCTGTGCTCTACACGGACAAAAGAGGTGCTCCTTCACTCTCAAGTACCACCCTTTCACCCACACCCACACTCCAGGAGTTTGACAGTACACTCTGAGTCATATGACAACTCACTGGAAAAATGTTCGTGTGTCTATTCTTTATCAGTGGAGTGATGGGACCCTCAAACTTGTCTCCAAAGCCCCTCACTTGCATCAGGGGACACTTCTGGGTAACATGATGACAGCTGATGTTTATTCCATCCAAGCAGAGAATGGGGGCCACTCTTCCTTCTGCAGCTTTGCAGGGGTGCTTAAGCAGGTTTATGAGACAGCAGGCCTCACTGAGTATTTATAATTTTAAGGAGGTGTTACAGTCAAGGAAACCCTAAGATCCAAGAATCGCTGAACCACTGGGAAATACTAGTAAAGACGGCAACGACACAATCAGCTGCTGAAAATCCTGTGGTCACTTTAGCGTTGCCTAAATATTATTGTCTTCGTGCGGATTCGCAGCCAAAGATGTTCTCAGAGAGCTGGGCTTCTGAATCAAAGGGACGGTGCTGCCATCCGACTGATGATAAGAGCTGTTCTGGGAACCAGAAGGCAGCAGCAGGTCCTCAGTGGATAACAAAGACATTCTTGGAACATGGATTTGTTACAGGCATGACACCAAGGTAAAAGAAGAGAGAGAGAAATTGTATAGTATGTCATTTTTTTTTTTTTTTTTTTTTTTTTTTTTTACTTCAGGAGGAGGAGGGAGTCTCAAGGAAAGTTAAATAAATGATACGGACTCAAGTTCCAGGAGCCAACTAAGGAAAACTAAAAATAGCCAGGTCCCTAAATAGCGTGTAAAAGCTGTCTGCAGTGTGGGATTCTGGAGACTACCTCTCTCGGGGAATCTAGCAATGCCCTAAGAAGTCTTTTGTTTTCTCCCTTAATGGATCCTGTCAGCACTTTAATATCCTCAGATATCTCCGATGGCAACAACATCCCCAAAAGGTCCATTGGCAGGTGTCCGTGGGGCAATCCTGTTTTCAGAATGGCATGGTTCTTCCTGTGGACTGGTCCTCACAGCCTCCTGAGACCAACAGGGATATACTTTTGGCCCCCAGAGAAGGAACAAGCCATAATTCTATTTCAGATTTTTTTTTTTGCCTCAAGTGCTCAAAACAACCCAATATAAATTTATAAAATTTCATGAAAATAACTGTTTGCATTAAGTAATGACAAGAGAAATAGCATAGTATCTAATACTGGTTTCAGGCTTAATTAAATCCATTAAAAAAATCTTTTACTACTTCCTCATACTCACCAACACATTTTTCTTTTTAATTTTCGGACTTGTCAAACCTGAAAATGCTTCAGTCAAATCTTTCTGCCCTGCAAGTTCAGACACTGGCTTCCATTAATATTTTTTTTCCTCTCCCTACTCATTCATTCAAAGCTGCCTTAAGGCAAAATCATGAAGTTTGTGGCATTTGCCAACAGTGCCCCTTTCTTCATCTTTCATCCCTTCTCCTCTACTCTTTAAAGAGCCCTTGCCTTCCCTTCCCTCCAATGTCCAGTGTTCTTGAAGGTTCCAGCCCTTAAGAAGCCTCTTCAATAGTGAGAATCCCTTCATTAACCTACAGCCAGGGGAGCTGCCCCAGTAGTCATGGGGGGCAGGGACTGGAGGAGAAACTTAGACGGGAAACTAGTCACAAGTTTTGAAACTCTGGATACCTCAGTTGCTCTGAGCCTCACTTTTCCCATCTGTAATATGGAATAATATTGGCTTCAAAATGCTCCCTTGTACCTGGAGCCCTCCACACGTAGCCCCTCCCAGCTCACCCTCACCTCTTTGCCTCATCAACTCTGTTCTAGGCTAGTCTTCCCTTTTTCTTCATCAAGTCTCAGCTGAAAGTTTACTTCAGGGAGATCAGCCCAGACCAGCCTACCTAAGAAGCCACTCCCCTCCTACTGTAAACACCCTTTTATTTCACTACCACAATTTAAAATTATCCTATGTCATTTCATCCCTTTACGTTTTTCTTTCTTTGTGTGTGTATAGAAGTCTTATTTCTCCTACTAGACTGTAAGCTCCATTCATGAGGGCAGGAACTATTTCTAGTTCTTTCATCATTGCTGCTCCAGACCTTAGTACAGCACAGTGTATTTAGCACCTAAAAGTTTATCAATAAGCATTTTGTTTGCCTTTGACCAGCCTGTGTAGAAATAAACTAAGACCACCCAAATTAGAACAAACAGAGGCTGTTTATTCAGCATGTGCTATAGCTGGGGAGTCAGCCATCACTTGTGTTTGGCAAAGACTCAGAAGCTTTTGCGGGGGGTGGGAAAGTTTAATGGTGAAAAAATGGGAAGACTTTAATATGCTCTAATTGGAGGTTGTTGGCATGGGGCAGCTAGACATGCGTTGTCTAGAAGCAGGGCATTTATGTGATTGGTTTGGGAGGCATATTTGGCTTCCTTGGTCTAGTCCTGAATTAGTAGTGGTGAATAAAGAGAAGTTGGCACTCATTGACCAAGTTCTGATGCTCTGCGCTGATTCCCATACCTCGGGCATAACCTATACTCTAAAATATGGAGGGAGCATATTAATTAGCTTAAACTAAGCTGTTATTTTATGACAATATCTTGAGGCAGACCCATTTCAAGGAGAATTGGCATTTATTAGAGCAAATGAGGACTCTAACAAATGGATGGTTAAGAAATGATAAAGACCAGCGAGGGGGCCGATATTTGGGGGCAAAGTATTGCTTTGGTTATTCTATTCAAATTACACTGTAGAAACACCTCTGCTTAGTTTTTCTCTTTAAAATACACAAATTATAAAAGGTTAAAATTTTCAAAGATATGGGCTTCCCTGGTGGCACAGTGGTTGAGAATCTGCCTGCTAATGCAGGGGACACGGGTTCGAGCCCTGGTCTGGGAGGATCCCACATGCTGCGGAGCAACTAGGCCCGTGAGCCACAACTACTGAGCCTGCGCGTCTGGAGCCTGTGCTCCGCAACAAGAGAGGCCGCGATAGTGAGAGGCCCGCGCACCGCGATGAAGAGTGGCCCCCGCTTGCCGCAACTAGAGAAAGCTCTCGCACAGAAACGAAGACCCAACACAGCAAAAATAAATAAATTAATTAATTAACTCCTACCCCCATCATCTTCAAAAATATATATATATTTTTTCAGAGATATTAAACTCATTTAAAGGAGATCAAAAAAGAGACTTCTGGTGCCTATGCATTGATGCCTGGACACACCAGGTACATTCGTGCCTCTGCAGTGCCTTCGTCTGGGATGCTTCACCCTCCTCCTCCCTTATCTGAGGCTCTGACCTTCAAGACAAGCTCTAGGAGCCATCCTCCCCCATGCAGTCATTGCCAACAACAGGCTCGCAACTCTTCTGCTGTCTAAATTCCTTAATCTCTTAACTGTGTCACTCAACACTTAATGGCATTTTGCAGTGGGCTACTTCTTATGTTCATGTTCTTTCTTATCAGCTAAACTGGAAGCTTCTGTGACTTTTGTGTATCCACCGCAGTAACTATAATATATACACACTCAATTCATTTGGCTGTATAAATGCTTTCATTCTCCATTAATAACAAAGGGAAATTGATAGATTAAAATCCAAAGGAAAAAATATGAGTATTTTACCCTGTGTATATGGGTACAATGCTACATGGTACTTAATGACATGGCTCTGGGGCAGGCTGTGTGGTTCAGGCCCAGGCTTAATTGCATCATAGGTATACGTTTTTAGGTATGTTTTAAAAATATCCCTAAACTTTGGGTTCCTCCTTTATAAACGGAAGTTGAGAATATATGTCTTATATAGAACAGGTTATATGTAAGTTTCACTGAACCAGTAAGTGATCAATAAACATTAGTTCATTTTATGTTATTTGAAAACTAACTAAAATCATATGTTAAAATTTGTTAGTAAGAATGTTTATTAAAAAATATATATCTAAAAGCTGAGTTGTTATGAATGTGTTTGGGTTGTTTCTGAAGGTGTTTTAATTGACATGAAGATTAAATATATTAAGTATGTAGAACATATATTAGTAATATAATTATCTACTATGTTTGAGTGCCAGACTAGAAGAGTCATGGTCCAATTAAAAAAATAGATAGACAGGTAGATAGATATAGATAGATATAGGTATGTACGTGCGTGTATTCTATTAGTACACATCAACTACAGTGACAGTGGAGAGGTATCCTTTTCTTTTATGAGCCTCTCAGGCAATATATTCATCCGCTGATCAGATATTAGTTTAGTAAAAGAATAAGAGTCACTATAATATGGTTTAAAGAGCCCTGAACTTGGAATCAGAACTCAAGATCCAAGATTTACCATTCTCTAACCATGCAACAATGGATAAACCACATATATTTATTCCATCTTTTACCTCATTTGTAAAATGGAGGTAATGACACAACTCAAGGTTAATAAAACACAAACGTGAAGAGACTTCTGATTCTGGCTATGATCGATGTGCTTATAGCAGACCAATATAGCACACAGAATAACTGGAAAAGTCAGATAGAATAAATATAAATATAATTTGTGTGAAAGCATTGGAAAATTGCTTAAGCAGCCAGAATTTGAGGGTGAAGATCCCAGGAAAAAATGACAATTGTTAAGATAAGCTCAATTTATACCTGCTTCTTGTTTCAGAGAATTTGTTAATTTTTGATATTAGTAAGAGATTTTAAAACCAGGTGGAAGATTGATGCAGAAGGACCAGCAGAGCTTTGGAAAATATCATAGGGCCGGAAAAGAAAAACTAGAGTCCAGGTCAATGAGACATCAAGGGTTTGAGGGACCGAGAGCATGAAAAATAAAGAGGCACAGAGAAGTAAGTCTGATATTCTTTGTACTCCCCATAAGGCATATGCCAATTCCTTATTGAACAGTGTCAGAGGTTAAGAAGCTAAGTAAAAAGCAGCTGAAAAGGGGAAGAGAGTTTTTGGCAATCTCACAGCACTGGGTAAACAAAAATTGGAATTCAGACTGCCAAGGAAAAGAGTTCCTAGAAAACTCTCTATCTTTCAATGGGGACCCTTGGCAAGCTTCACTCCAGAAATAGGAAGTGAAAAGTAGACCAAGACTTTAAAAGACTTCAAACTAGTGTTGGGTCACATCAAATCCTGATTGGATTGAGGTGAACTCCCCCCTACTCAGCTGCAGGATAGGGTGAATCCGCGCTGTAGGAAGAGCATCATCTAAAAATCTACTTTGGTTGACGTTGACCCTGCCTGGCATTCAATCAAAATTACTATGCATAACAATGAACAGCACCCCAAAATCAAAAGACAACAGAGTTACAAGTGTACTGGTTACTAGTGTTTTTAGACGTAGACCTTAAATTGATTTAAATTAACAACTTCAATTAACGCATATATGTGGCATCTAGAAAAATGGTACAGATGAATTGGTTTGCAAGGCAGAAACAGAGACACAGATGTAGAGGACAAACGTATGGACACCGAAGGGGAAAAGGAAGGTGGCGATGAATTGGGAGATTGGGACTGATATATATACACTAATATGTATAAAATAGATAACTAACGAGAACCTGCTATATGGCACAGGGAATTCTACTGAATGCTCTGTGGTGACCTAAATGGGAAGGAAATCCAAAACAGAGGGGATATATGTATGCATATAGCTGATTCACTTTCTTGTACAGCAGAAACTGACACAACATTGTAAAGCAACTATACCCCAATAAAAAAAAATAGATGGCAAAATGAAATTTTAAGAGATCCAATATTCCATCAAGAAAGTCCAGGCCTACCAAGAGATAGGATAATGTGACTAAAACCAAAGGAAAAAGGGACAGGAGAAACAGGCACAGGTAATGCAGATCTTAGAGTCAGCAGACAAGGACAATAAATAACTATTAATATTATCAAGGAAATTGAGAAAAAGATGGACAAAATAGGTAAAATAAGAATTTCAACATAGCAGTTGCATAAAAAAGAATATTTGGGGGCTTCCCTGGTGGTGCAGTGGTTGAAAGTCTGCCTGCCAATGCAGGGGACATGGGTTCGTGCCCCGGTCTGGGAAGATCCCACATGCCGTGGAGCAGCTGGGCCCGTGAGCCATGGCCGTTGAGCCTGCGCATCCAGAGCCTGTGCTCCGCAACGGGAGAGACCACAACAGTGAGAGGCCCGCATACCCAAAAAAAAAAAAAAAAAAGAATATTTGGTATTTCATATGAGATTATCTTCTCTAGAATGGGTTCGTACTCTCTTCTACCAGTCATGAAAAGTGGGGCTTATCACTTATTTCCAATCAATGTATACAGTTGAGGCCATCTCTGTAAAGTTAAGTCTTGGTCTACCTCTGGTTCTCTCCTATTGTTGGAACATAGCCCTCCAGATCATTTGACTGAGACCCAGGGCATTCCCCAGGGCCCAGTCCCTGGCAGGATTTGCACTCTAATCTTAGTCTACTCAACAGTATGGGATTGAGTGACATTCTGCTTTACTTTTCAGATGTTTCCAATTTAGCTTTTTAATCCCCCGCCTCACACAGCTTCAGAATTCAGCCAATGTGTTGAAGGAAAAAATATCTCTGTGTTAGAAGCCCTTAAAGTTCCCATTTTTGTCTTTTCAGCTTTACAGAAATAAGAACTACAAAAAGTCTACTTGTTTGTCATTTCCTACTTCTCTTCCCAGAACAGATCCTGGATTCTCAGCCTGTTGCCCACACCAAGAATCTGCAAAACCCCCAGGAATGAAAACAGTTACACATCATAAACTCACATTTCCTCACTTCTCCCTTCTATGGAATCTTGGCCCTTCTGATTCCTGTTGTTTCAGTGGCTCTTTGATGCCTTTAAACAAATAATGTTTTATTTTATGTAGGTTTTGGGCTGATCTCAACAGAAGCATTTGTCTTCCTTCAGCTACTCCTTCCTGCTTGATAAGGCTAACAGTGCCAAGTATTGGCAAGAAGGTCAAGCAACTGTGACTTTCATACACTGCAACTGAGCTTAAATTGGTACAACCATTTCTGAAAACTGGCATTAATATGTATATCTAATGACATAGCAATTTTACTAACCTAAGAAATGCATTCATATGTTCACCAAAGATCATGCACAAGACCCTCAAAGTGGAAACATCCCAAATATCCATCCACAGCAGAACAGATATAAAAATTGTATTAAATTCCTTCAAAAGAACAAAACCACAACTGCATACAAAACAATGAATTTCACAATGGTTATTGAGCAAAAATATCTAGATAAAATAACACTTGAAATTTGAAAAAGCATCGCAAACAGTAAAGCCCACACGCATAAGGGATTATCATTGCTGAAAATACACTAAAAAGTATAGAATGTTGCTATGCTCTGGGAATTTTATTCCACGTAAATTTAACTTCTAATATTCTATGTAAGTTTGGTGAAAATCCATGCACAGAGATAAAAAATAATGAAAGATGAAAACAAAAATGTATTGGTTTTAAAATAAACATAGAATCAAGACACTGCTAACAACAGCATAAATTGCTTTTCATTCTTCTAAACTATGAAAAGCTGCCAATGTGTTTGACATTCCATGGTTTTTATCTCCACTGCTTAAATGCCTAGCTGCATTTTTGCCTTGCTTTGGCTTAATATATGTTTCTCGATTTTGTCACTTATGTTTGAAAGTGTCAAATTCTAATTTGAACTGCTAGTTCTTAAATCTGATATTTGTGGAAGTTCAGGAATGTCGTGGGTACATCACATGGCTTGTCTCAATGTTTTGACAATGACGGGTACCTTTTCCAGTGACCAGATGCTCCTGATCTCATTCTGTGGTTAGGCATCTGAATACTGCAGTTTTCCCCTGCACAATATCACTTTCAAAGGGAATATTTTGAGAAAGATCTGATCATAAAGACCTTGACTGAAGTTAAACAATGCCAGTGTTTACCAGTAGAAAGAGCTTACTCTAAAGGACTACCTCTACTGGAGCAAGTCTCACAAATAAAATAAATAATATATGAGGCTGGTTTGTCTCAAAAATACGAATTCTTGAGCTTAGATTGTCAGCATGCTTGGTAAAAGCAACTTGTCTAAACCTCAGTTGGGGACTATTACACACCAGAAGATAAATATTTTTGCACCCAGACATTGAACTTACTGCTTGACACATCTGGAATATCACTTCTTAGTGAAAACCATTCTACTGATGTTTTTAAGAAAAAAAAAAATGTCTTAATGTTGGGTGACATTAAAATCTAGAACTAAAACAAAACCTTCATATTTTGATACAATTTCAAACTGAAAGAAAAGTTGCAAGAATAGTACAAGGAATTACTATATATCCATATTTACCAATTATTTATAATACAGTTAACCCCTTGTTTTACCATATTCTCTCTCACTTCCTCTCCTGTCTCTTTCCATATATATATATATTTTTTTCCTGAATCATTTGAGAACAAGTTGAAGATAGTATGCCATTTACCCATAATCCAAAAATACCTCAATGGGTATTTTCTAAGAAAAAGAAGTTCATCAGCCCTTTTTGTCCTTCTTGACCTTGATATTTTTGAGTATTAAAAGCCAACTCAGTTGCAGGATATCCATCAATTTGGATTTGCCTGTTTTTCTTTCATGATTTGATTCAGGTTATGCATCAAAAATTCAGGAACACAGAAGTAATGTGTCTTCAGGGTATCACATCTGGAGCAACACAATGTTGATTTGCTGTTGATATTAAACTTGAACATTTGCTTAAAATATCCAGGTTTCTCCTTAAACTTTTACACATTAGTTTTACTACCTATTGAAGATTTTATAACTTCATCATCCCTTCTAAATTGGCTGATTGGCCTTTTGCTATAAGCAAGGGCTTTCATTTCTCTTCTGTTAATATATTCATTTATTAATTTATTTTATTACATTATTATGGACTCATGAATTCTTATTTTAATCAATCAGTTATAATATACTTAGTATCATTATATATTTATATGCTCAAATTGTCCAAGACCTGGTGTCTTCAAACTGGCTCCTGTGTTTGTGTGTATGTTTATATATTCCCATCATTCTTTGAGCATGTCCTTACTTCAGGGTCATAAAATAGTTCCAAGTTCTTTTTTCCCGGTTTGTAAATGAATCTTTTCTCAAAGGAGCCCTGGTTTCTTTTAGTGGAGAGTGTCATTTTCTGATATACCATTTCTTCGAAGTATCCTCAGCAGACAGAATTGGAAAAATGTACATATATGCCTCTATATTTTTAAGTATATCTACATTTTATCTTTAGCTATAAAAAAGCAGGAGTTCATATTGATACTTTCAATTTGAATCCAATATGACAGTGTATATTCTAGCCTTCTATCCTTTCATATTTGTAACTCCTACTCCATATTGAGTGAATTTGCTTTTCATTTTCTTTCTTGCCACTTTCTCCTCCCCTCTATCCTCTTTTCCTCCCTTCCAATGTATTTTTCTTTTAGAAATATATTAATTATAATATTTCAAAAGTTTGAAAATGTTAAATCAGTGTTAAGGAGCACCAGAAAATGTTGTGTTCTAAACACAATGTATATTTCCATAAAATTATTGACTCCAATATTAAACACTATGTTTTGCTTACACATATGTTTTCTCTACCTATTGTATTGTAGGTTACTCTAAAATTTGTACAAAGGAAATATTTTTGTTGGAAAATCAAGGTTATATAGGGGTAAAAAGAAGGTAATTCATTTGGGAAATGTTTTCATTAAGTGGTAGGTACCAAATGAATATTACTCTGATTCTGTAAAAGTTTGATGAGGAAGGAGGTCCATTCCTGAAATTGTCAAGCAGGATTTATTGAATGTCCGTGGCATGCAAGCTCCAACATTGTACTCTTTGCATCCATAAGAGCTGGCAGGAATGACATTGATTATTTTTCCAGAGTGATAAGCTTCCATTGACTTTCTAGGAAAATGGACAAATATTATGGCCCCAATGTCTCTTCCCAACCTCCTTCTTAAAAGTGTGATCCATAAATAATCAACTATGGAGACTTCAAAATACTTTAAATTATCAAATAAAAAACTTCTGCTGGCAGGAAAATGTGAGGTATATTGCTCTACAGTTGGGAGAAGAGGAATGTGTCTGATAGATGAGGGAGGAAATAGCTGAATAACCATCAGAATGAAAAAAATTATAAATAAGAAAAACAATAAATACAAACAGAGGGAAAATAAACTTCTGATTTTTTGTGAGGGTCTGCCTTTCAAATAACACCTGACTAGGAAGTAATTCCTTCTTACCCATAAATGAGATAAAACTGTCCCTTTGAGGATGCAGGGATAAAAAGTGACATTGGGAATGGAGAGAAAAAAAAGAACAGAATGACTTCCTGGATCTCTGTTTCAGAACGGAAGAGAGAAATGTCATGATGAACATTGGGTGTGAAGGCAGAATTTCATGGTAGCTGTTGAATAGCAAGTGCTAAGTAAGTGTTTAGCCATCCAAGTCACTCAGACATGAGCAAAGATGCTTAGAAGTCCAGGAAGCCTGAAGTCAAAGTTTAGCATCACCAGAGAGAGAACCATTGACTCAAGAGGTAGATGGAGGAATGATTCATGAGTTAATGCAGTTCCAGAAATCAGAGCCTCTCAGAGCTTAACAAATCCCATCAGCCCACAAAGTGCCAAGCGTTAAAATAAGGGTCATGTCTCTTACTGTCATGGCTGGACTTCACTTGTTCTTGGTTTTGTATTTTTGTTCTTAATTAGGTGGAGAATATTGTTATATATTCTGTATACTGCTGTACAGGAATGTGTAAATGCCAACAGGTGAGAAGGAGAAAAACAGAGAATAACAACAGCAGAACAGCTACAACTGCAAGAAAGCTTCAGGTGTTAGTTACCATGAAAGTCCCACCTGAGAACTCTAGAGAGCTGGACACCGGGCTCTGGTGCAGGATGCCACCCACTAGGACACATCATGAGGATGATGCAAAAGGGCAACTGGACTAGTGATCTAATCTATTTTTATTTTAACATCTTCATTGGTGTATAATTGCTTTACAATGGTGTGTTAGTTTCTGCTTTATAACAAAGTGAATCAGCTATACATATACATATATCCCCATATCTCCTCCCTCTTGTATCTCCCTCCCACCCTCCCGATCCCACCCCTCTAGGTGGTCTCAAAGCAGCAAGCTGATCTCCCTGTGCTATACTGCTGTTTCCCACTAGCTATCTATTTTACATTTTACATTTGGTAGTATACGTAAGTAAATGCCACTCTCTCACTTTGTCCCAGCTTACCCTTTCCCCTCCCCATGTCCTCAAGCCCATTCTCTAAGTCTGCATCTTTATTCCTGTCCTGCCCCTAGGTTCTTCAGAACACTTTTATTTATTTATTTTTTTAGATTCCATATATATGTGTTAGCATATGGTATTTGTTTTTCTCTTTCTGACTTACTTCACTCTTCTTGTTTATGGTTTCCTTTGCTGTGCAAAAGCTTTTAAGTTTCATTAGGTCCCATTTGTTTGTTTTTATTTCCGTTTCTCTAGGAGGTGGGTCAAAAAGGATCTTGCTGTGATTTATGTTATAGAGTGTCCACTTGCATTTAGGTCTTTAATCCATTTTGAGTTTATTTTTGTGTATGGTGTTAGGGAGTGTTCTAATTTCATTCTTTTACATGTAGCTGTCCAGTTTTCCCAGCACCACTCATTGAAGAGGCTGTCTTTTCTCCATCATATATTCTTGCATCCTTTAGCAAAATAAGGTGACCATATGTACTTCAAGATTGCTTTGGCTATTCGGGGTCTTTTGTGTTTCCATACAAATTGCAAAATTTTTTGTTCTAGTTCTGTGAAAAATGCCAGTGGTAGTTTGATAGGTATTGTATTGAATCTGTAGATTGTTTGGGTAGTAGTCATTTTCACAATGTTGATTTTCCCAATCCAAGAACATGATATATCTCTTCATCTGTTTGTATCACCTTCAATTTTTTCCATCAATGTTTTATAGTTTACTGCATATAGGTCTTTTGTCTCCTTAGGTAGGTGTATTCCTACGTATTTTATTCTTTTTGTTGCAATGGTAAATGGGAGTATTTCCTTAAATTCTCTTTCAGATTTTTCATCATTAGTGTATAGGAATGCAAGAGATTTCTGTGCATTAATTTTGTATCCTACTACTTTACCAAATTCATTGATTAGCTCCAGTAGTTTTCTGGTAGCATCTTTAGGATTCTCTATGTATAGTATCATGTCATCTGCAAACAGTGACAGCTTTACTTCTTCTTTTCCAATTTGGATTCCACTTATTCCTTTTTCTTCTTTGATTGCTGTGGCTAAAACTTCCAAAACTATGTTGAAAAATAGTAGTGAAAGTGGGCAACCTTGTCTTGTTCCTGATCTTAGTGGAAATGCTTTCAGCTTTTCACCATTGAAAACGATGTTGAATGTGGGTTTGCCATATATGATCTTTATTATGTTGAAGAAATTTCCCTCTATGCCTACTTTCTGGAGGGTTTTTCTCATAAATGGGTGTTGAATTTTGTTAAAAGCTTTTTCTGCATCTATTGAGATGATCATATGGTTTTTCTCCTTCAGTTTGTTAATATGGTTTATCACATTGATTGATTTGCGTATACTGAAGAATCCTTGCATTCCTCGGATAAACCCCACTTGATCATGGTGTATGATCCTTTTAATGTGCTGTTGGATTCTGTTTGCTAGTTTTGCTAGTTTGCTAGTATTCTGTTGACGATATTTGCATCTATGCTCATCAGTGATATTGACCTATAGTTTTCTTTTTTTGCGACATCTTTGTCTGGTTTTGGTATCAGCGTGATGGTGGTCTCGTAGAATGAGTTTGGGAGTGCTCCTCCCTCTGCTATATTTTGCAAGAGTTTGAGAAGGACAGGTGTTAACTCTTCTCTAAATGCTTGATAGAATTCGCCTGTGATCCATCTGGTCCTGGGCTTTTGTTTGTGGGAAGATTTTTAATCACAGTTTCAATTTCAGTGCTTGTGATTGGTCTGTTTATATTTTCTATTTCTTCCTGGTTCAATCTCAGATGGTTGTGCTTTTCTAAGAATTTGTCCATTTCTTCCAGGTTGTCCATTCTGTTGGTATATAGTTGCTTGTAGTAATCTCTCATGATCCTTTGTATTTCTTCAGTGTCAGTTGTTACTCTCCTTTTTCACTTCTAATTCTATTGATTTGAGTCTTCTCCCTTTTTTTCTTGATGAGTCTGGCTAATGGTTTATCAATTTTGTTTACCTTCTCAAAGAACCAGCCTTTAGTTTTATTGATCTTTGCTATCGTTTCCTTCATTTCTTTTTCATTTATTTCTGATCTGATCATTATGATTTCTTTCCTTCTGTTAACTTAGGGGTTATTTTTGTTCTTCTTTCTCTAATTACTTTAGGTTTAAGATGAGGTTGTTTATTTGAGATGTTTCTTGTTTCTTAAGTTAGGATTATACTGCTATAAACTTTCCTCTTAGAACTGCTTGCTGCATCCCATAGGTTTAGGGTCGTCGTGTTTTCATTGTCATTTTTTTCTACATATTTTTTGATTCCTTAAGTGATCTCTTGGTTATTTAGTAGTGTATTGTTTAGCCTCCATGTGTGTTTGAATTTTTTACAGATTTTTTCCTGTAATTAATATCTAGTCTCATAGCATTGTTATCGGAAAAGATACTTGATACTATTTCAATTTTCTTAAATTTACCAAGGCTTTATTTCTGACCCAAGATATGATCTATCCTGGACAATGTTCCATGAGCACTTGAGAAGTGTATTCTGTTGTTTTTGGATGGAATGTCCTATAAATATCAGTTAAGTCCATCTTGTTTAATGTATCATTTAAAGTTTGTGTTTCCTTATTTATTTTCATTTTGGATGATCTGTCCTTGGTGAAAGTGGGGTGTTAAAGTCTGTTACTATGATTGTGTTACTGTTGATTTCCCCTTTTATGGCTGTTAACATTTACCTTATGTATTGAGGTGCTCCTATGTAGGGTGCATAAATATTTATAATTGTTATATCTTCTTTTGGTTTGATCCCTTGATCATTACATAGTGTCCTTCTTTGTCTCTTTTAATAGTCCTTATTTTAAAGTCTATTTTGTCTGATATGAGAATTGCTACTCCAGCTGTCTTTTGATTTCCATTTGCATGGAGTATCTTTTACCATCCCCTCACTTTCAGTCTGTATGTGTCCCTAGGTCTGAAGTGGGTCTCTTGTAGAAAGCATATATACAGGTCTTGTGTTTGTATCCATTCAGCCAGTCTATGTCTTTTGGTTGGAGGATTTAGTCCATTTACATTTAAGGTAATTATCGATATGTATGTTCCTATTTCCATTTTATATATTGTTTTGGGTTCGCTACTATAGGTCATTTCCTTCTCTTGTGTTTTGTGTCTAGAGAAGTTCCTTTAGCATTTGTTGTAAAGCTGGTTTGGTGGTGCTGAACTCTCTCAGCTTTTGCTTGTCTGTAAAGATTTTAATTTCTCCATTGAATCTGAATGCGATCCTTGCTGGGTAGAGTAATCTTAGTTGTAGGTTTTCTTTCATCACTTTAAATATGTCCTGCCAGTCCCTTCTGGCTTGCAGAGTTTCTGCTGAAAGATCAGCTGTTAACCTTATGGGGACTCTCTTGTATGTTATTTGTTATTTTTCACTTGCTGCTTTTAATATTTTTTCTTTATATGTAATTTTTGAGAGCTTGATTAGTATGTGTCTTGGCATGTTTCACCTTGCATTTATCCTATATGGGACTCTCTGCACTTCCTGGACTTGATTGACTCTTTCTTTTTGCATATTAGGGAAGTTTTCAACTCTAATCTCTTCAATTATTTTCTCAGACCCTTTCTTTTTCTCTTCTTCTTCTGGGACCCCTATAATTCAAATGTTGGTGCATTTAATTTTGTCCCAGAGTTCTCTAAAACTGTTCTCAATTCTTTTCATTCTTTTTTCTTTATTCTGCTCTCCAGTGGTTATTTCCAGTATTTTATCTTCCAGGTCACTTATCCATTCTTCTGCCTCAGTTATTCTGCTATTGATTCCTTCTAGAGGATTTTAAATTTTATTTATTGTGTTGTTCATCTTTGTTTGTTTGCTATTTAATTCTTCTAGGTCCTTGTTAAATGTTTCTTGTATGCTGTCCATTTTATTTCCAAGATTTTGGATCATCCTTACTATCATTACTCTGAATTCTCTTTTATGTAGACTGCTTATTTCCTCATCATTTGTTTGGTCTAGTGGGTTTTTACCTTGTTCCTTCCTCTGCTGTGTGTTTCTCTGTCTTCTCATTTTGCTTAAGTTACTGTGTTTGGTGTCTCCTTTTCCCATGCTTCAGGTTCGTAGTTCCTGTTGTTTTTTGTGTCTGCTCCTAGTGGCTAAGTTTGGTTCAGTGGGTTGTATAGGCTTCCTGGTGGAGGGAACTGGTACATTTGTTCTGGTGAATGAGGCTGAATCTTGTCTTTCTGGTGGGCAGGGCCACATCTAGTGGTGTGTTTTGGGGTGACTGTGAACTTAGTATGATTTTAGGCAGCCTCTCTGCTAATGGTTGGGGTTGTGTTTCTGTCTTGCTAGTGTTTGGCATGGGGTGTCCAGCACTGTAGCTTGCTGATCATTGAGTGGAGCTGGGTCTTAGCGTTGAGAAGGAGTTATCTAGGAGAGCTTTCACCATTTGATATTACATGGAGCTGGGAGGTCTCTGGTGGACCAATGTCCTGAACTCGGCCCTCCCATCTCAGAGGCACAGGCCTGACATTTGGCTGGAGCACCAAGACCCTGTCATCCACATGGCTCAGAAGAAAAGAGAGAGAAAAAAAAGAAACAAAACATGAAAGAAAAGAAGGAAGAAAGAAAGAAAGAAAATGAAATAAAGTTAGTAAAATAATTATTAATAATTAAAAAAATTAAAAAGTAATAAAAAGCAAAAGAAAGAAAGAAAGAAGAGAGCAACCAAACCAAAATCCACCAATGATAACAAGCGCTAAAAACTCTACTAAAAAAACAAAAAACAAAACTGGACAGACAGTATCCTAGGACAAATGGTAAAAGCAAATCTATACAGACAAAATCACACAAAGAAGCATACATATACACAATCACAAAAAGAGAAAAAGGAAAAAATATATATACATCTATATATATATATTGAAAAAGGAGGAAGAGAGAAACCAGATCAATAAACAAATCTACCAATGATAATAAACTCTGTATACTAAACAAAGATAAGCATAAAACCAGAAACAAATTTGATGCAGAAAGCAAACTCCAAGTCTACAGTTGCTCCCCAAGTCCACCGCCTCAATTTTGGGACAATTTGTTGTCTATTCAGGTATTCCACAGATGCAGGGTTCATCAAGTTGACTGTGGAGATTTAATCCACTGTTCCTCAGTCTGCTGGGAGAGGTTTCCCCTTCTCTTCTTTGTTCACACAGCTCCTGGGGTTCAGTGTTGGATTTGGCCCCGCCTCTGTGTGTAGGTCGCCTGAGGGCATCTGTGCTGGCTCAGACAGGACAGGGTTAAAGTAGCAGCTGATTAGGGGGCTCTGGCTCACTCAGGCTGGGGGGAGGGAGGGATACGGAATACGGGGCAATCCTGCGGCAGCAGAGGCCGGAGTGATGATGCACCAGCCTGAGGTGCGCCATGTGTTCTCCCGGGGAAGTTGTCCCTGGATCACAGGACCCTGGCAGTGGCGGGCTGCACAGGCTCCAGGAGGGAAGGTGTGGAGAGTGACCTGTGCTTGCACACAGGCTTCTTGGTGGCTGCAGCAGCAACCTTAGCGTCTCATGCCCATCTCTGGGATCCGCACAGATAGCCGTGGCTCGTGCCCATCTCTGGAGGTCATTTAGGTGGTGCTCTGAATCCCCTCTCCTCATGCACCCAAAACAATGGTCTCTTGCCTCTTCGGCAGTTCTAGACATTTTTCCAGACTCCCTCCAGGCTAGCTGTGGTGCACTAGCTCCCTTCAGGCTGTCTTCACTCAGCCAACCCCAGTCCTCTCCCTGGGATCCGACCTCTGAAGCCCGAGCCTCAGCTCCCATCCCCCACCCACCCCGGCGGGTGAGCAGACAAGCCTCTTGGGTTGCTGAATGCTGGTCAGCACTGATCCTCTGTGCGGGAATCTCTCTGCTTTGCCCTGTGCACCCCTGTGGCTGCGATCTCCTCCGTGGCTCTGAAGCTTCCCCCCTGCCACCCCCCATCTCTGCCAGTGAAGGGGCTTCCTAGTGTGTGGAAACTTTTCCTCCTTCACAGCTCCCTCCCTGAGGTGCAGGTCCTATCCCTCTTCTTTTTTCTCTGTTTTTTCTTTTTTTTTTTGCCCTACCAGGTACATGGGGATTTTCTTGCCTTTTGGGAAGTCTGAGGTCTTCTGCCAGCATTCAGTAGGTGTTGTGTAGGAGTTTTTCCACATGTAGTTGTGTTTCTGTTGTATTTGTGGGAAGGAAGGTGATCTCTACGTCTTACTCCTCCACCATGTTGCAGGCCTCCTAGTGATCTAATCTTAAACCCCTCAACATCGCTTCTGTCATTGGACACCTGGTAGGTGCTAGGCTCTTCATTTTATCTTCAAACAAGCCCAGGTACCAGAGAAGTTAATTTCCATTACACAAATGAGGAAATTAAAGTTACTCCAGTCATGACTTGCCAATCTCAGGCCTGGTGGGCTTTCCACTGAGCTATGTTGCTTTTTTTGTGCTTATAAATGTTTGTCGTAAATTTCTTTGGGCATGGAGGAATTAAATGAGACTATAGGCATAGAATGGCATCTGGCAGAGGCAGTCTTATATAACTTATTCTAAAACACAGAGGTTTCTATGTTGCTAAGGAAAGTATTATTAAAACAATAGGTGACCATAATTCCTTGGTGGTCCAGTGATTAGGACTTGGTTCTTTCACTGCTGAGGGCTCAGACTCAGTCCCTGGTTGAGGAGCTAAGACCACACAAGTGGCACGGCCCCCCAAAAAAGCTGACCTTTATTTATAGCCCCTTCTGTGACTAATCTAAGAGTTATATACATATTAGTACATTTAGTTATTCCAATAGCCCTAAATGGCAGGTATTATTATCATCATTCCCATCCTACAGGTGATAAAATTGAGACATAGAAATGTCTGAGGTTACTCAGTATACTGGCTTTAGAGGGCTGCTGTAACAAAGTATCACAAATTGAATGGCTTAAACAACAGAGATTCATTGTCTCACAGTTCTGGAAGCTGGAAGTCTAAAATCAAGTTATCAGCAAGGTTGGTTCCTTCTGAGGGAAGTATCTGGTCCAGACCTTTTTGCAGGGCTTGTAGATGGCTATCTTCTCTCTATGTCTCTCTACATTGTCTTCCTTCTAAGTGTGTCTGTGTCCAAATTTCCTCTTATAAGTACACAAGTCAGATTAAGGACTACAATGGACTGAATTGTGTCCCCCAAAAATGTATATATTGAAGCCCAAACCCCCATTGCGATTGTATATGGAGATATGGCTTTTAGGAGGTAATTAAAGGTAATTGAGGTCATAAGACCCTAATCCAGTAGTATTGGTGGCTTTATGAGAAGAGGAAGAAATATCTTTCTTTCTCCATGCATGTGAACCAAGAAAAGGCCATGTAAAGACACAGCAGGAAGGTAGCTGTCTGCAAGCCAGGAAGAGAGCCCTCAACAGAACCTGGCCATGCTGGCACCCTGATCTTGGATTCCCAGCCTCCAGAACTGTGAGAAAATAAATGACAATTGTTTAAGTCACCCAGTCTGTGGTATTTTGTTATGGCAGCCTAAGCTGATTATGCTAGGGGCCAATCCTACTCCAGTATGACCTTCTTTTAACTAGTCACCTCTACAACAATGTTATTTCTAATAAGATCACACTCTGAGGTCATGGGGGTTCAACATGAAGTTTGGAATTTTGGGGGTACAATTAAACCCATAACCCTCAACTTATAAATGGCAATCAAGTCTCAAACCCCTTTGGGCTCACTTGAGAATCCTCACTATTAACCACTCTGTTATATAGCACACTGAGTCAACAATATCCTAATGCAACAACTATTTATTAAGCACCTGGTTTATACCTCCCTTTCCTCTGTCCCTAGAGCTCTTTTCCTTTTCCCAGGAGACTGATTTCTCTGTTTATCTTCTCTGTTTCTGATAAAGTGAGGCCTTTTATTCCCTATCATTGATGAGATTTTTCTTCTTGTTTGCAATCAAGCAGTGGTTTAGTGAAAATTTACTAGGTAGCCATCACAGAAGATGCTTGTCATGATCTTTTCACTTTCAAATAAATCCTTAGCAAGTCCTTGCTAGTCTTCTGCTTTATACTCGTTATTTGTGTTCCCCTAATATTCATATATTGAAGTCTTAATCCCTAGTTGGATGGTATTTGGAGGTGGGGTCTTTGGAAAATTATTAGGTTTGGATGAGATCATGAGAGTGAACCCCCATGATAGCAATGGTTTCCTTTAAACAGATGAAGAGCCCAGAGCACTCTCTCTAGCATGTGAGGGCACCGCCAGAAGACAGCCACCTATGAATCAGGAAACAGGTTCTCACAAGACACCTAATCTGCCAAGCCCTTGATCTTGGACTTCCCAGCCTCCAGAGCTGTGAGATATAAATGTCTTTTGTTCATAGCCACCCAGTCTATGATCCTCTCTTATAGCAGTCTGAACAGACTAACACATCTCCTTTCCTACCACAGGACCTCTGCACATGCTGTCCTCCCTTACCATTGCATTCTTGGTGCCTGGCACATAGTTGAAATTCAGTAAGCATTTGCTGAATATTACTATTTCAAATGAATTTAAGATGCAGATTTGTCATAGCCCGTGGTTGCAAGTTTATCTGTTTTAAATGGACCTCACCAGGCAAACCTACAAATACCCTCCAATTAGTATTAACAGAGTCCTTATTCTATACAGTGAAATTGTCTCTGGACGCATTTAAATAGCCCTTCTGTTTTCATAAATGCTTACATGACCCAAACATAATGAATTTAAATAACCCATGGGAAATGCCTGCCTTTTTAAGCAACACCTCAAAGAATGGCAGGATAGTACTTGACTACAAGATGTACAAATTTATGTGGTAAATTAAGTGTTCTGCTGTAGACTTGTGGACACACATTTAATACAGTTTATATAAATGAAAGCAGTGAGTAACTGACTTGAAATTAAATTAAAATTCTACAGAAGTCATGTTCTCCCACCAGTCTTACTGAGATTGCATCTGAGTTGCCTTCCTTCCTGCTTCTAATCTCCTTTTTCTCAGTCAGCCTTTTACACTGCTCCCAAAGACAGCTTCATGAAACAGAGCCAACTTTGTCACTCTTCTACTTCAAAATGATGGCACCAGCTGCCGACAGAATGCAGCACAAAGTATTTTTTTCCAACTTATCTTTTTAGCCTTTATCTGACTCATCCCCAAAGCCTGATATTCTCATCTCATGGTACTATTGAGTTGATATGAGCCTTCCCTGCACCCTCTTGCTCTGAGCCCCTTTGTGCCCTAGGTCACTGCCTGGAATAAATGCCATCCACTTTCCTTTTTTCCAGCCCATCCCTATTAATCCATTTGAGGCCCATTTGAGACATCACTTTCTCTGTGAAGCCTTTTTTGACCTTCATCTCCTATTGGAACAACCACTCCTTCATCCTCATTCCTCTGGAATGCTGTTCCTCTAACCTCTATCCCACTATTTCTCCACTACAGTGTAAACAACTTGAGGTCAGATACCATATCTTTTGCCCATTTTCTGCATCCCATTAGGTGTGAGCAAACAAATGCCCACATAGTAAGTGCTCGGTAAACATATGTTGAAAGGCAGGAGGAAGGAAAGAAGAAGGAATATCAGGAAGGAAGGTAGGAAGCATGGATACCTTAACATACTTTAAAGAAAAATCACACTTACCCACCCAATACAACCATCTATGGGATGAGCAAAAGAGTAGAGAATTGTTTGCTTTTTCTTCCACAGATGAAGATGGAGACCAAAAGATGAGAAAAGCTAATTTGGATTAGTTATGAATGAATACCTACTTAACTAGAGGTAACCAGGCAAACAAGTTTTAAAATAAGGAGGTGGATTTGCCAAGACCTGGAAATTATTCCAGCTTCAGAATCCACTCAGTTTTTGTACATAACCAAGGTTAAACATCCAGGTGGAAAATTAAAAAAAAATCCCTCACGAAACGCATCCCAATATCCAGATGTTTGGCATGGTGATAGACGAAACATCTAGATTCAATTTTTTTATTGGTCACTTATGTGCTTTAACACAACCAGTGATGTTATGAGTCTGGAGCTGTATCAATACATAAAAGCCCCTGCATGTATCTATCCTATAATTTATACAGTAAGACATTTACCAGGAAAGAGAGAATGCCAGTGTAGTTAAGCAGAAGGAAATATAAACATGATTTCCTTTGAGTAGAGGATATTTAATGTCAGTTCTGATTACTAATATGAGAATGTGTTAAGTTTCCACTGGCCACATCTAATAACAACAGAAGAGTTTTTTCAGTCCAAAGGCACACCTAATTTTCCAATATGGTTACTGAAGGGTAAGCCAGCCAGACCTCTTCAAATTGCTTGTGTCCTCTGCATCCCATTAGGTGGGAGCAAACAAATGCACAATTTGTGCAGTTTTCAGGGATTGGTTATATGGCTCTACCAAGAAGAGTTTAATTAAGATTTCAGACTACTTGTATTTTCCAAAGGTGGCTACAATATTATCCCCATCCCTCAAGTTTTCCTCACAGTAGGACTCACACTTCTCTTAAAAAGAAGCTGGGGTTACATTCCCTTGAATAAAAGTGACCTTGTAATTATGGCAGAAGTAAAGCTATGTGACTCCCAAGTCTAGATCATATACGATATGATACATGATATAGCTTCTGACTGCTTTTTTTTTGAGCTTCTTGCTCTTGAGACCCACCCTGCATTGCATGAAGAAAGCCCAACAGCCTATGGAGAAACCCACATGGAGAGAAACTGAGGCCCCCAGCCCAAAATCCTGATCAAACTCCCAGCCAAGAGCCAAACTCAATGTGCCTGACTTGTTAGTAAGCCTTGCTGGAAGTAGAACACCTGGGCAGCTGTAGTTACTGCTGCTATTTGGCGGTCATTTGCTATACAGCAATCAATAATTGAAACAATCCAAGGAAGAAACAACGTACGTTCTGGCTTCCAGCTTCATACCATCAGTAAGTGCATTCTTTACTTAAATTGTATGGTACACAGAATAATCTCTCCCCACAAAGATGTTCACATTCTAATCTCTGCAACCTGCGAATATGTTACCTTACATGGGAAATGGACTTTGCAGTTAAGAAATCTTGACGTGGGAAGATTATACTGGTTTATTCAGTTGGACCCCCCGTGTAACCACAGAAGTCCTTATAAATAAAGGAAGAGGCAGGAGGTTTAGAGTCAAAGAGAGTTGAAAATGCTCCACTGCTGGCTTTGAAGAAGGAGGAAATGGCCATGAGCCAAGGAAAGCAGGTGGCTTCTAGAAGCTGGAAAAGGCAAGAAAGCAAATTCGCTCTAGAGTCTCTAGAAGGAGTATAGCCCTTGATTTTAGCCCAATGAGTATGATTTCAGATTATTGCCCTCCAGAGCTGCAAAATAATAAATTTGTGCTTTTCTAAGGCACAACATTTATGGTAATTTGCTATAGAAGCAATAAGAAACTAATAAAAGTATTTATATCTGTAGCTTAGTAATCTCTCCCTTTCCTTGAACTGATCCTGGGACCAGGACAAGCCCTAAGCAAAACCTCATCATAGGGTCATGCAATAATATATTTTAGGTCTGAATAAGAAAGGGCTCTGGGACTAGAGCATCCAGCACTGGTGGTAGTGGTGAGTCCCAGAAAGAACTAGTGCCTTGTTCAGAGTCAGGAGATGGTTGGTGACTGAGCAGGGAGGGGAACACAGCTGTAAATAACTCTAAGGCCAGAGTTTTTCTCCTCAGATGCTTGTCTTCAATATTTCTTTATTCTGGCTTTCTGACATCCGAGTGTCTCTCTCTCTCAGTTGTCCTGTGTTGTTCTACTGTCTCTAGTTGAACAATAATGAGCTCTAGCCTAGAGTTCTGTTCAAGCTGCCTCCCTTTTAAGATACCAATGGTCCCTTTCTCTTCATTAAATTTTTTCCTCTCTCCCTGCCCCCACTTACTATCCCTTTTGATAACCATGAGTTTGTTTTCTGTGTCTGTGAGTCTATTTCTATTTTGTAAATAAGTTCATTTGTATCATTATTTTAGATTCCACAATATAAGTGATATCGTGTGATATTTGTCTTTCTGTCTGACTTACTTGACTTAGTATGATAATCTCTAGGTCCATCCATGTTGCTGCAAATGACATTATTTCATTCTTTTTTATATGGCTGAGTAGTATTCCATTGTGTGTGTGTATATATACATATATATATATATATATATGTATATATACACACCACATCTTCTTTATCCATTCATCTGTCTATGGACATTCAGGTTGCTTCCACGTCTTGGCTATTGTAAATAATGCTGTGATAAACATTGGGGTGCATGTATCTTTTCGAATTATGGTTTTCTCTGAACATATGCCCAGGAGTGGGATTGCAGGATCATATTGTAACTCTATTTTTAGTTTTTTAAGGAACCTCCATACTGTTCTCCATAGTGGCTGCATCAATTTACATTCCTACCAACAGTGTAGGAGGGTTCCTTTTTCTCTCCACCCTCTCAGCATTTATTATTTGTAGACTTTTTAATGATGGCCATTCTGACTGGCATGAGGTGATACCTCATTGTTGTTTTGATTTGTGTTTTTCTAATAATGATATTGATCTTCATTAAAATTTTAATTCCTTATCTCGTTTCTGTTTTTAAAGACTTACAATTTATCTCAACGTGGACACAGTAATTTGCCATTATTTTAAGTTAATATCTATACAAACGTCACCTTCAATTACTGAAGAAAGATTTTAAGCACTGTGGTAGGCCAGTGGGAGAAAAGATCTTGGTTAGACAAGTTTAGCTACTTCCCAAGTCTTATCATCTGGTTGATTTACACTAGCTAAACCATTGGTGGAAATGTGAATTTGTTCAGCCATTTTGCAGGTCAGTTTGGCATCTTCCATCAAAAATTTAAATGCACAAGTCTTCTAACCCAGCAGCTTTATATCCAGTTAAAAATGTATGTACAAAGATATGTGTAAAAGGATGATATTTATAAGACCAAACATTAAGAAAAGACGTAAGTGTCTGTCAATTAGAAAGTAGTCAATTTATGAAATGATATACCATACTATGATAAGCTATGGAGCAATTAAGAAAAGATAAGCTAGAGTTCATTTATACTGAAATGGAAACTTGTCTAACACGTATTCAGAAAAAAAGAATATAAGTTATTGATCATCTTATAGTATGGTCCATTTGTGTTTCAAAAAAACCCCATATTTTATATACACATTCAGAGAATATATATAAACTTAATTCAGAAAATATATATAGATTAACTCAGAGTCCACTTATTTATTTATTTATTCATTAAAATAATATTTACAGGTTGACTATTTCACGTATATATAATAAAGCCGAGTATGTATAATATTAAATAAAACACCTATGGTACAAGTGTTCAAGAAGCTGTAGTCTA
This sequence comes from Neophocaena asiaeorientalis asiaeorientalis, assembly GCF_003031525.2. Classification (NCBI taxonomy): domain Eukaryota; kingdom Metazoa; phylum Chordata; class Mammalia; order Artiodactyla; family Phocoenidae; genus Neophocaena; species Neophocaena asiaeorientalis. The sequence continues at coordinate 3,661,966 of NW_020175039.1, read as the reverse complement.
CTGAAGGGTATTGACAATAATCTTTTAAAGTAAAAAAGTAAGCTAAACGTAATTAAAATATTTATAAAACTTTTGAAAAAATGCAAGATGCTGTGAGATAGAATGAGAGGATGCTTTTATATACAAGATGGTTTGTGAAGCTTTCTAGAAGAGATGACATTTCAACCTGAGGAGACCTGAGGAGAATAATGGTATAATTCTTGATCTAAAGGACATGCAGAGTACTTTAGCCCCATCCTACTCATTCACTAGTGAGGAACATGAGAGATAGTGTCATTGACATAACAGAGATTAGACCACAGGTTTACAAACTCCCATTCTGGGAGCACCAAAGGAGAGAAAGTTTGGAGTGTTCCAAGAGAAAAGGTAGCAGAGAAAAGGTGAGTGTAGAATAGACCCTAAATCCAATGACATGACCTTATAAGAGAAGAAAAGGGGAAGCAGGTATATAGAGACACAGGAGGGGAGAAGGCCATGGGAAGACAGAGGCTGAAATTGGAGTGATGGGTCTATAAGCCAAGGAACACTAAGACCTGCTGGCATCCACCAGAAGCTAGTAGAGAAGCAAAATCCCTTAGAGCCTCTAGAAGGAGCTCACTGTGCCACCGCCTTGATTTCAGACATTTGGCTTTCAAAACTGTGAGAGAATAAATGTCTGTTGTTCTATGCTACCAAGTTCGTGGTGGTTTGTTATGGTGACCTTAAGAAATTAATACACATGACAATATAAAGATAACAGTTTTATGATAAATAATTTTCTAAAACTAAAATAAATGAAAGAAAAGAATGATGTATATTTTGGAAATATTTTGGAAATAATGCAGATCTTTCAAATGTTGACACATTTCATGGTATATTATCAAGGAAAATCACATTTATTAAAATCATCACTGATGCTATCAGAAAAGTTTTTAAGTATTGAGAAGCTGTCAAACCTATGGTGGTAGACAAAGATTTCCAAAGTTTTACTGCTTGTTTGAAAGTTTGAATTTAACATTGGCAACAAATGTTGTCAATTGCTTTCCTTGAAGTGACAAACTCATTCAAATCTGAATAAGCATAAATTATCAGTTAGTTTTTCAAATAAAAATGGTATTACATGAAAAAATGAGGTTAGTTCAGCTCACAATGCAAACAATTGTTCACGTGTTTTATGCGTATCTCGCATCTCATTACATAGAATATTAAAAAGACGTGGTCAAGAGTTGTGATTTAACAAAATAAATAATTTTAATTTTTAGTACTTCATCAAGGATATTCTTATGTGAAGCTGCTTCTTTTTTCTTTAATTGCTAATGTCTGGCAGAGAAAAATGCAATGGTTACTTGTATATGTTGGTGTCACAGACTTGATGCATAGTAGGTGCCAGAGGTTTTACTTAACATTGCCTCTGTGTCATCGATGAAAATGTTAGAGTGAAAAGGAAAAATTTTAGTAGTATTATAAAATTAGCTTGGGTCAAACTGACCCCTCAAGTCCAGGGAGCTACAGGTATCTGCAGATCATTGAGAACTGCTGACACAGAACAATGTCTTAACAAACAAAGAGAAGGAGTTGAATTTTATTCCAATTACACTGCATAAGATTTTAGCCAGGGAGAGATGTGATTTGATTTGCATTCTAAAAGATGACAGAAAGGTTTCTTAATTTAGAGAGGGTTTGATGGTGCCATTTACAAAGAGGCGGGAAAGACTGTAGGAGGATGTGAACAAGGAAATATTAAGAGTAGTTTGAGACATGTTAAATTTGAATTGTCTATGAGACATCCAATAGAAGAGTTTAGTAAGAAATGTTACTTGTAAGTCTGGAGTTTAGAAGTGAGTTCTAGCCTTGCTTTATGTATTTCAGAGTCAGTAACATATGGAGAGAAATCAAAATTAAGGCAATAGATTATATCATATAAGAAGAGAGTATAGAAAAGGAAGAGAAATCTGAACCAAACTCTGAACAACTCAAATATTTAGTAATATTTAAATATTTTAAAATAGCTAATCTCTTGGGAGTGGATTTGGGGACACTGGAATATGAAGAGAAAGGGGAAATTGCCTTTATATACTGTTTGAAAAATTTCCTATGTACTTTTGACACTTCATGTTATTTAAAATGCACAGTTTGATGGTTTTGTCACACATATACAACAGTGAAACCTTCACCACAATCAAGAAGATGAGCAAATCAAAAAGTTTCCTTGTTATCCATTGTAACTCACACCTCTCTCCCCGCATTCCCCAGGCAACTACTAGTCTGCTAATATATAATTTTATTCAAAAATAATTTTTAAAATAAATCAATCGAATCAAACATTGTTTTACATGAAAATAAAGCCATGAGAAATGAACTGGCTTTCCTAGAGTGATGTAGCTTTTTAGGAACAAAAGGAGGGTTAGAATCCAATTTTCATGACTTTCATTTTTGAGACCTGTTCATTATACAAAACCTCCTCCACTCTTTGACCTACTGTCCTGATCATGTATCTTTTTTACTTGACTTCTCTTAGACAGTATCCCTTTTGAAAATATTTGAGGAAGAATTTCTTCTCTGTAGGTTGTAGTCACTACTTGATATGTTAAGACACAAAGGCTTCAGTTCTGACAGGTACCGGAGGCTGCCTTAGAATAGGTTTTTTAGGCTTGAGAAACATACCAAAGATAGCTCAATCTTCTCTTCTATCAAGAATTCCCCATTGCATTTCACTTTCTTTGTCATAAAATAATTCAACAAACTTTATGTAAACCTGAAGTTTTCAAACCTGCCGGTCTTAGAGCAAAACACTCTTTTTCAATGGGGAAAACACTAAGAAGTAGAACAAGACAGTGAATTTTCATATTATTGAAATAATATTACTTCAAAAATTATCCTATGTTGGGTTCCCCCAGAAGTAGATTCTGAATCAAAGATTTGAATATAAGTAAGTGTAGTGTGAAGGTGATTCCATGCAGTTTTGGGAGAGGATTGAAAAGTGAGACAAGGAAGGATGCAAGTCAATAAACTATTTTACCATATGCAGGTTGTCACTTTGGGCAACTGAGGCTTAGTCTTGCTGGGGAACTCTAGAAGTCATATAGATTACATTTCAGAGATATTCTATCTGAAGGGTGAGGAAGCGGAAATATTTATCCTCCAACCCCGTCAGTCATTGGCTGAGTGCATCTCCAAGAAGCATGAACCTCCTGGAATTTCCTGCCTGCTCTCTACACACGTGAGGACCATAAAAAAGCCTTCAGGCCGTGCTGGTGTCCACTTCATTTGAAAGGGAATCTCAACTCTCAGAGAATCATGGGATTTTCTTTTCTTCCTGTAATTTCAGTAATGAAGCTGTAAGCAAGTTATAATCGTAACCTGTAAGCCTCCTGAGAACAGGATCCACATCTTGTTCATTACTTTATCCTCAAAGGGACTGATCATAAGTGCTCAACACAGTTAACATGATTTTGTAATCAATAGATTGAAATACTTTTCTGTGCACTACAGTCAGATTAGCCATGGCACTCTATGTTGCAGTGGTAAGGAGCACATACAGTTAAGTCCCCTACATACAAATGAGTTCCGTTCCGAGAGTGTGTTCATAAGTCCAACAAAGTTAGCCTAGATACCCAACTAACACAATCGGTTATATAGTACTGTACTGTCGTAGGTTTATAATACCTACCACCGCTGCTTTTACACTTGCTTCCAGACATCCTGGGCTTGCAATTAAAATACTGTACTACTGTACTCTATACAGTACTTACTGTACAGTAAAGTACACAAAAGCACAACCACTTGTAGAGGATGCACGCACTTGACAATGTGCACCAGACACGTGAACTAACTTACATGATTGGACATGCAAATGCACGTTCCCATCTTTGAAAGTTCGCTACTTGAAGGTTCAGATGTAGGGCACTTACTGTACTCGGATCAGACTGTTTAGATTGTAGCCCGACTCCATCCCTTATTAACTATGTGACTTTGGGCAAATTTCTTAACCTCTCTTATTTTGTTTCTCTTATCTAGTACATAGATATAATCATAATTTCTATATGTAATTGTGTTGCTGTAAGGATTTAATGAGATAATTCATGGAAAACAATTACCATAATATCTAAAACTTGTTAAATGCACAAGACCTGTTAGCTATTGATATCACTAATCACTTGAGAAATGGCCATCAAGATTGCTCAGCGCTTAAACTGACCATATTATGATTGGTGAAATCAAACTTCACACATATGTATGGTTATTATAAATGGTTGTTATCTTGTCCGAGGCTGACTTGTCAAAACTGATCACTTTTCCAGTAAGAGATAGACATAACTTTACCTTGATCTTTTCACTCTTTAACATTGTGTTTTCAAATGTTTAACTTATTTGAGGAAGTAACCCTGTGTTTTGAGTTAGGTAGATATAACAACATGAACCATTTAAGTAGACAGTTTAAGGTAGGAGTTCAAATATTATTTTCCAACTTTACAGAGAGTAGATTTTATTATGTACCTAAATACCAATTGTGCTGTCTCTTGGATTTTATTTATGTAGTTTCCATTTCTGTCAATGGCTCATTTATCTTAGAATTCAAGGTTAGATTTACCTTTTACTTTAAACTGTTTGTTAAATCCCTACTAGATAAGAAGCATTGTGCTGGATGCTCGAGGTGACTTAGGCCATTTTCTGCCTTCATGTACAATACTGGACATATCCTAGGTAGAAAGAAATTTACTCTAGAAGGAATTTTCACAGCATTCTCAAGAAAATATTGCCATAATAAATAATTTTTGGTATGTGGCACACAGCTTAAGCACCTTTTCTCTTCTTCCAACCCCAGTGGAAATGAAAAAGCAACATCCTTTATGAATATACTTGAAAATCATCATTGATTGTTTTTATTTTGTCTGTGCCAGATGGTCTGTTGTCTTTTTATCTTTTCAAGGAAGCTGCAAAAGGTTGTAGAAAGATTATTTAACAAGGGCTAAGAAAATCCAATCTGGTCTTGGCTTTGCCTCTAAGCCTTTGATTCAGTGATATCATAGACACTGTTAATAATAATTTCATTCAATGATATAACACTGTGGATCAGATCAGGAGTTTGGATGCATCTGAAAGAAAAACTAGGTAAAGTCTGGAATATAGATTTAGAAATATAACCACCAACTAATTATTACACAGACAAGGATCTGAAATAATAATCTAAGGTGGGCAGGGAAGGACTAAGTAGCATTCTTCTATATAGTGTCCAAGATCTGAGGTTTTGATTCAAGCAAAGTTGGGCATATATTATAGCAAATGAACACAGCAAGTAGTTAATGAAAATCCTATCTTCTTAAGGATGGTCCAGTAGCAGGAAAAAGGAGCCCAGGACTTCATCTTGGTGTCTGCGATTCAAGGGAGAAGATAAACGCAGGAAAAAAAAAAAAAAGAAAGATGGACTATGTAGTACAAAGAATGTGTCATCCAGAGACAAAATGGTGGCAGAGGGTGAAGATTTAGTAAAAGGAGATTGAGAAAACTTCTTTATAGGGCTCCAGAAGCAAAACTGGTCTCATATATTGGGGAAGGATGGGTAAATGATGGTGTATATTAGTTACCTATTGCTGTGTAACAAATTACCACAAAATTTACCAGCTAAAAACAGTACACACGTATTATTTTCATAATCTCAACGTGCCAGAAATATAAGCAAAGGGCTTTGACCATCTTAGAGTGTCTCAACCGAGATTGCAGTGAAGGTGGTACTCAAAGTTGGGATCTTATCTGAATGCTCAAATGGTAATGACCTGCTACCAAACACTATGGTGTTGGAAGGTTTCAGTTCCTAGAAGGCTATTGCATTGAGGGCCTCCATTCCTTGCTGCCTGTTGACTGGGGGCCACCCTCAATTCTTTGTTCTGTGTGCCTCTCCACTGAGCAGTTCAGAACATGGCAGCTTGCTTCCTCAAAACCATCAAGGAAAATTGTCTGCTAGCACAATGTAAGCCAAAATCTTCTGCAATTTTTAATAGAAGTGGACTCCATCACTCTTACTGAATTCTGTTTGTTAGAAGTTATCATGGGTCTAGCCCACACTGAAGAAGGGAGGGGATTACATAGGTCATGAATACTAGGAAATGGAGATAATTGGGGGTCATCTTAGAGTCTGTCCACTACAGGGAGCTAACATTTTATTGAGCATCTACTATGGCAAGGTATGACACTCGAACTGTTATGTACAATACTCATTTACTTGGAGGTCCGGCTCTCAAGTTGTGTGGACTTCAGAAGCATGGAAACAGGAAGGATAAAATTGTAACTGTAATAAAACTTTCTCCCTTTTGTACCGCAGTTTTTTTCAGCTGTAAGAGAACAGGGTCTGGATTAATGACTCATCCAGTTCTTTAGTTTCATCCTTTCAGGGCTTTCCATATGCCTGTCATTGACACCTTTCCCAGTTTTCCAGATTCCTTTTTAATTGTGAAAGCCAACATTATACTCACTTTTTATAAAGGGTTGGCTTGAGTGTGACAAGGTTATAAAGAGTTACTATAGTCTACAAAATGTACCTCAGCACAGCATTTCTGAAAAATAGAACATAAGCCACATTTTTGAACATCAAACAATTTTTCCATTAATTATGAAAATTTACCATAAAATAAGCCTATTCAAAAAAATTTAAAAAGAAAGGAAAACGATATAAGCAAGAAAGGAGGGATGAGGGAGAAGTGATAAGAGGTAAGGTGGAAGCAACTGAGGTTTATGGAACAATACTGTGTACTGGTCAGGATGTTAAGGGACATTAGACCTTGTAACTTTATTTTGAAATTTGAGCAATTATTTTTTCAAAGGCTTTCTCATATATTTTAGATGCGTCTATTGTCTTCAAAAACTCTGTTCCTGTGTGTTCCTTGCATTTTCTCCAAATTGTCAATTACCATCTCATATCACCCCACTCCCCTCCTCAATCCCTTGAGATTAATTTTGTAGAAAACATATAACATATGCCTTTGATAGCAAGCTCAACCTGTTCATATTTCTGCTCCCCTTAGTAGGAGAAAACATTCCCTCCCAGGATCCCCATGATAACTGGGTTTCAGATCTAATCATGAAAACCAGCAAGGAATTTACTGGTTTGCTGTCTACCTGCTAATGCTGGTTGGAGCTAGAACTGAAATTCAGGTGACGTAGATTGTGATTCTCATCTTTCATGAATCAGTGAAGGTTCCAATTTGTGTTAGAACAGCCCTTCTCCACTGGGTCAGCAGCCTGTCTGGATTCAATCACAGTTTCTAGCCTGGGTTTGACTCGGTAGCTCAGTATAGACACACTTCAATGCATGGTCTTTTACTGCTCTAAGGTCAGTTTTCAAATAAATAACTGGCTAAATGATTTCCAGATGCTAAAATAAAAACTATACAGATGCAAATATATTACATTTAATTTCAAGGCTGTTTAGGGTTTTTACTGTGCCTAGAGAAGACAGCTATAAAAAATGCACATCACTTTAGCAGAGCATACTTCATCAATTACACCATTAACAATAACAATGTGGGAAATAAGGAGTGAAATTGAGTATAATAAAGCGATGAAGTAAATGAATATAAACAAGAAATGGAAATCTCCAAGCAATGAATTAATATTGAATCATAGCTACCCAGAGTACTGTTCTGGTCTTTCTTGAAAATATGATGGTTCTGACTACCAATCAACAGGATTTTTAATCACTTTTCTCATAAGCAAGTTTTGGGACTTGTGCAACCATGCTCCTTTTGCCCTGTTCTCCTTATAACCCATGGTACACTCTCTCAAGATGGCTCTATGAGGGGTCGTTCATGGAATAAGGAGCTCTCCTGTCAATCAGCCCCAAAACATTGGGTTCATTAGCAACACTCAGAATGTATCTCAGCACTCATATAATGCTGGGTGAAAATGGATTAGTCATCTCCAAGGTTACATGACTGAATGTACAAGTGGGCACAAAAAAGGGGAGAAGTTAGGGTACAGATCTGTCCTCACTGTAGCTGGAAATGACATCCAATCAGAAATTGCCCACTGTATTTAAAAACATGTAAATCAACACTCAGACTAGGTGGCATTGGAGGAAGGCCTCTAGATATACAACATCCCAGAAAGAAATTAAAGGGAGAGTTTCACAAAAATCAGATTGATAATTTGTTTATGGAAGCCATGACCTTAAAAATGACATGATCTCATTATGTGTAAGCTTTTAAACTATGAATTCATGATGTTTCTTGGGAAGGTAGAAAGGAGAACTATGTCATTGAATGGGTCTATAAAAAATTTTAAAAATAGGACATTTAAGTTAATTCAAAAATCCTTTAAGAGGAGAAAAGTAGAGCATAAAGGAGAGAAAAATAATCTAGCTTCATGTGAATTCATCTGATAAAGCTAAGAATGCTGAGTCAACTGTCTTTTTATAGCAATTCTTGTAAAGTCATGAATAATAATGGAAACCCTTTGGTTCCAAACACATCACTTGACCAATAGGCTAAAATAACCATGAAGAGAGAAATCCACAAAGTTTAGTGAGGGGAGTGGGAGTGAATACAAATTTGATTCCATCAGAGCTGAAGCAGAGAGAATCTCTTTAACAGTCGTGTCAGTATGATAGTGTGGACGAGGTACCTCTCCACACATACCTAAGATGGGAGGAGCTAGATACAAAGGTGCTGCAGCTGTCCTTTCATCTTGTAGGTTTTAACTTGAACTTGAAGCTTTCTCTCTCATTAGATTTCCATCGCATTGCTTCTGTATCTGTATGTTCCCATTCAGCCTGGCTTCAAGTTGACAATTTATGGTCTTGTTTTTTTAACTCAGTAACTTCCCTTTAGTCTCCAGGTCTACCCATCTCCTTCAACCCTTCTCGTTAAAGCCCAGAGACCAGTGAACTCTGCCTCAGTATCCAGTACTGGCTCCTGATCCTGACTTCAACACCCCAGTCCTCAGTTTGTCTAAATGGAGGGACTGTATATATTCCTGCAGAACCAATTTGTGAGACCAAAGCAAGTTGTCCCGGATATAGCATAATCTCTGAAGATTCCACTGGTACATGTCTCTTTGCGTTGTGCCTCATTGCATCTGAGAAAGTAAGATGGGTCATCAACAGCTCTACTGGAGCCACCAGAGAAAATTCAGCCGGGGTTCTTGCCCATGCCACATCTGCTCAAACTGGCATGTATAATCCAGAAATACTGCTTCAGTATGTGTAGCCAGTGTTTCCTCAGTACATAAAGGATGTAGGTTTCATTAAGTTGGACTAGGTGAACTCCCTTGAATAGACCATCCAAGACATCTACCTTACTGCAGAAACAATGCTAGCTCCTTGTACTTTTTTTTTGTTTTAAACTTCAAATCCTACAACCACTGTTTATTATAAAGGTGATCCTTGACCCTCATGATGGGTTCATCAGTAGGATTTCTGGTAGTGAGCACAGGCACCAGGACCTACAAACATTTTGGATTCACAGTAATGAGGATCGGCTGCCAGCAGGATCTAGTCATACAGGGTGAGGATGTCTTTGATCTCCACCTTGGAAGCCTCATCCATGTATTTCTGGTAATAGGCCACCAGGGCTTTGGTGAGGGACTGGTAGATTGTGTAAATCTGGGCCATGTGACCACCACCCTTCACTGAGACTCAGATGTCCACCCCAGAAAATCACTCCTTGCCCAGAAGCAGAACAGCCTTCAGTAGCTTATATTGCAGTGTGCATGGCTTGATCATCTCCAGGGGTGCCGTTCACCCTGATGAGGCCATTGCTCCATTTGCAGTGTGCCATGGCTATGGCCATCTTCTTGCTCGCATCTGAAGATCTGCACCAACTGCAGAGGGCCCTTGGATCACAGGGCTGCTGCTGTAGACAAGAGCTCCTCACCTCATAGTGCTGTAACCAGAAAAGTGTTACATGTACACATCTTTTGCTTGCATATTTTCTATCTTGCACTTGCTCTCCAACTTTGCCTTATGTCTCCCAGACTCCAGGAAAGAATTCAACTGTTGAGGTTGAGGGGAAGCCAGGAAGCATGGTGTAGCGATCACTGGGCAACAAGTGAGGAGACCTGATTTCCAGACCTACAGATGCCACAAACTAGATGTGTGACCTTGAGAAAGACACCTAGGTCAGGTGACTCACTTACAAAATCAACAAGTTAGTCTCAGTCAACAAGGCTCTCCTTATAGCTCTAACTTCCAATGGGTTTTATCAGAGAAGATCTAGTGTTTTGCTGTATTTAAGAATCTGTGTTTTCCAAATTCTAACTGGATGGATCAAAAGTGACAGGAACTTAGCCGAAGTTCTAGTGAAAGAATCTTTGCATCTTTGCCTGTAGTTTTCTCTCCCTAACTTTGTTCCCACCACAAAACTAAAGAAAAATAAAGTATCAGTGGTTTATTTTCACATCTATGAAAAAGAAGCTTCCAAGAGACTTTCCATTCATGCATTCAGATTTATTACACTACGAACCAGTGGGCTCCCGCTGCATTTATTTAAACTTCTGTCACTATAATTGTGAATATAGCCAGAGGTCTCCTGTGGACTGTGAGAAGAAATGTCGAATGGCAACAAAAGGAAACAAAGCAACATCTTACTTTCTATTCTCCTGGCTGCACCATTGGTTTTTAATGACATAAGAAATACCCAGAAGCTACAGTTGAGTTAAGCATGAGCATAAATAAAGTGACAACGCAGCAAGCTAAAACGCTCATATTCTAAATTCTAAAATCAGATTCCTTTCTCTCCAGGCAACCTTCAAGCTGAAGTTACATTTCCTCCCCCCTTACAAAATTTACTTCACCAGATTTCTTTTCTAAAATGGAAACTGTAGCTCAGGAAGCAGAGTGGACCTTGGGTGAAGTTCATCTTATGTCCACTCCCTTCCATCTCTTCTGTGCCCTTTTGCCCTGAAATAGGCTCTTTTCTCATCCTCCCCAGGAACAGAGCATCTTCAGGATCTTTCAGGTCCCAAAGTAAGACCAGTAACTAAGGATTACAACAGTCCTAAATACAGAAAAATTTAAATGGTTACTCTCTTTTTGGTATATGTAACTTATCCATAGAGTGATCAGGGAACTGACCAGTTCTAACTATTCTAACTGGCAGTTTATCGCAGTTAGAGCTAGGGCTGTCCAAAGTCTAGGGGAGGTGGTAGGAGCTGTAGTGAATAGGTGTCTCTAAGTTACAGTGGCAACACACACACAGTGCATCAGGTGAGACATGAATTGGGGCAGGTCACCTGAGATTCAGGTAAACAATTGTTATGAAGACCTGGATCAGATCGGCATCAATGAGATTCTGAATGAAGATGCTACCGGCATATGAAGCAGGGGATTAGGATCAGGGAACTAGACTTCTAACCACATCTCCAGCACTGATTAACTTTTTGGCTTCAGGAGAAAACTTTCATTTTTTCTGAATCTGTTTTCTCATCTGAAAATATATTCATTTGGTTATTTATCCAAGTAAAGGTCCATTTAATATTTTTGTGTGTGTGTGCGGTACACGGGCCTCTCACTGCTGTGGCCTCTCCCGCCGCGGAGCACAGGCTCTGGACACGCAGGCTCAGTGGCCACGGCTCACGGGCCCAGCCGCTCCGCGGCATGCGGGATCTCCCCGGACCGGGGCACGAACCTGCGACCCCTGCATCGGCAGGCGGACTCTCAACCATTGCGCCACCAGGGAAGCCCTTAATATTGTTTTAAAGAGTGAATAGTTGTAATTTACAGGCAAAGGGAAGAACAAGAGAAAAGAAACATGGAAATCTGAAAACACTCAGCAAGTTAAAAACCAGAAAATAATATGACCAAACTGCATGAACTTAAGAGCGAGGCAGATGAAGCTGGAACTATTTGTTGACAGAGTTGTGAAGAAGCTTTCATGTCATATTGTGGCATCAGAACCATGTAGACTAGGCAATGGAGACACACTGACTGTTTCTAAGTAGGGAAATGGCATGATCAGGGGCATGGTTTGCTTTATTTCTTGGAGTATGAATAATGCTATGTCTCTTTTTAATATTGAAGTTTATTTACTTAAGCCTCCATTTCTCAGATAAGCAGGGACTCCAACCTTTTTCTCTAGACCTCCACCCTTTCACCAATAGTCTAAGACTAGTCTAAGAATTATATAACTAATTCCAAAGAGAATAATCATGAACCTAAACAAAGGACTACAGGCCAAGGGGGGCGGGAAATGAGATCTGTTTTCTGCTGCTTCTGCTTCTGTCACTGACGTTGTTGAAAAGTGGCTTTCTCATTTAGAGAAGTGGCTTCTTTATTGTTTTTTTAAATAAATATATTTATTTATTTATTTTTGGCTGCGTTGGGTCTTCGTTGCTGCTTGCAGGCTCCCTCCTCTTCGTTGCAGTGCGCGGGCTTCTCATTGTCGTGGCTTCTCTTCTTGCGGAGCACTGGCTCTAGGGGCATGGGCTCAGTAGTTGTGGCTCGTGGGCTCTAGAGTGCAGGCTCAGTAGTTGTGGCACACGAACTCAGTTGCTCCGCAGCATGTGGGATCTTCCTGGACCAGGGCTCGAACCCGTGTCCCATGCACTGGCAGGCGGATTCTTAACCACTGCACCACCAAGGAAGTCCCATAAGTGGCTTCTTTAAATCTGATATTTTCCCTGCTCACTGCTGCAAGGATCATATTGCTTGATCTAAAATGGTTTTATTTTTTTTTAAGTGGAAAAAAGTGGAGGTTTCTGTCCAAGTTATGGTGACCTCATGTAGACAGGGAGCTCTACACCACCGTTACCCTGATCTTTCAAATCCAATTATTTTTATTTGTTTACACAGTCACTTCCCCAGATCTCCCAGGAAAGTTGTATCAGAACAAGTTCTGGTATCTACACTAGACCCACAAATTCCCTTTGACCTTCTTATTTTGTCTTTTGAGTCTCAAAGTCCCTTCTCATATTCATTCCAAGTCCATACCTATTTTCTATTACAGAAAGAGAGACATTTCTTTGTGGAGAAAAATCATGCTGTGTTACTACCGTATTTTAGATAACAGCCTGGAACAATTTCTCAAAGTGAAAGCAACCTGCACAAAAATTACATGGGGATGACTAATCAAAGAAATACAGATTGCTTAGATTACTGGGTCACTTCTAGACCCAATAAATGGGACTAAAAATGGGCTAGAAATCTGCATTTTTCAACACATTCTTCCAATGGTTTTTATGCACAGTAAAGTATGAGAACCACTCGCAGAGCTGTTGAGGATAAATAGACCAGAAGGACACCAGAGGCGGGAGACTGATTAAGAAGTTATTGTAATCATATAGACAAGCAATTATGAGGGTTATTACTGTGATAAGGATTATGGTAAAGGAAGAGAGGGAGGCATGCCTGAGAATCATTTCAGATATAGATTTCAGAGATGCATTTCATCCGTTGGTAGCATTCAGATCGGAATCAAGTTGATCCAGCTTATAAGTGTGTATGAGGTCACCACTCTTATGAATGGTTCTCCCTGCAAATTCCCTCAGCTACTTTGCTTGCTGACTGGGCACAATGCACCTGCGTCCAACTGATTCAGCATTTCTACAGAACGGGGGCTTGGAAGTAGTTTTGGTTACACTTTTGATCATGCTTCAGCTACTTTATTTTACACTCATAAGCACTAACACAAGCAGCTGGGATATAAAAGGAAGGCATCAAGGTGGATGGATGTTAGACAGACCCTATGCTGGGATAGCCAACAGGAGCAAGCCGACCACTGTCCACTTGAGATGAGAACACACATTTTGCAATTCATTCTGTTACCACATGACCCTGCCAGGTCCTGAGGGCAGCTTCCTGAAAACTCAGAAATCCTAAGTGTATCACCATGAGTCCTCTTGTGCTTTTGAATCTTCAGTCTAAAACCACCAGAGTATCTACAAGGGATCAGCAGGGATGAAGACATGAAAGATCAGAAAATCAAATGTCACACATTAAAGCAGTAATCCCCACACTCTGTTTTAAGGGACACTACCTTTCGGGGGTTCAGTAGGTTTGCCTCAACAGCAAACACAATCAAGTAAATTGGTCAAATACAGGCTTGAACAGTGTTAACCAACTCTCTCTACCTCACAACTACCTAGAACCGCTAACACAATAACGTGTACAGAAGCTGTAGGGTAACACTTAAGAATACACACCCTGGAGCAGGAATGCTGAGGTTCAGATCCTAACTGGGCCACTTACAAGGGTATCAGTCCTCTTTGTGCTTCAGTTTCCCTGTCTGTAAATGACAAGGAATAATCATACCTGACTCACAGAATTGTCAGGAAAATTAAATGAGATAATGAATGAAAGGGCAAGGGCAATGCTTGGCACATGGCAAGTACTCCATAAAACAAGCCTAAAAAAGAAAAAAACAAACAAGAGGGCAAGTAGCACTTTGTGAACTGACTTGACCTAGAATGATTTAGGGAGTGGTACGGGATGATTATATTTTTGGCTACCATTTGAACTCCATAGATATGACCATATTTCTTGGAGTCTTGGAAGTTGATCAGGGAGAGAAAAACATCAAAATGCTCTTCATTAATATACATTTTTCTTCTGGAGAACTTATTTTTCTGATTTCTAAGTCAGAGACTGTGGTTGGAACAAGATTGGCATGTCTATATGTAAACATGACTGTCTATAGTTTTTTTCTCTACTGAGATCATAAGAAAAAGAATAATGTCTATTCCCCTGTATTTCTAACACTGGGCATTAGTGCCTCGACTATTGGAAAATTAAATAAATGCTTACTGAATAAATTTTCTTATAGATATCTCCTTAAGCAATTTGGGTAATGAGAGAAGAATTTGCTGTTCAGGTTATTTGCGTAAAAATAAAACTGAAACTCCTAGGTGAATGGCTCACAAACCATGATCTGTGGACCACTGGCAATCCAAAGTGAATTCCTTGCTTGGGTGACAACTTGAGAGGTCTCAGAGTAAACCAGACTGTCAAATAATGTTGCCTACAGGAACTTGACATAAAAATGTGTGATTCCTATTAAATATCAGCCTTCTGTCTCTATTGGAAAACCCACTGCAGGAAAATATACTGTGACAAAACAACTTTTTAGTCAGTGTATGAATGGTCAATTATTAGGAATCTCTGGGTAAAGTTATGTTAATTTATGTGAAGCAGCAGTTTTCAACTCTGTCTACGTTTTAGAATCACAAGGATGGGGAGATGGGGGAAAGGCTTTAAAAAGTAATCATACTCCAATAAAGATGTTAAAAAAAAAGTAATCATAGGGTCCCAAACTCAGAGATTCTAATTTCGTTTGTTATAATTATATTAAATAACTTGTTTGTGTCATGTTTCACAGAATATTCAAAGGTAAGTAGCCATTTTCTCCAAAGGGAAGATTGACAGAGACTATCCAGGAGAATTCTAATAGAAAAGTTGGTAAGAAGAACATGAGAATACTTATGAACACCCAGTGGGTGGACTGCAAGTAGCCCTTCTAGAACTGGGGACAAGAATGAAAACTAGGAGGTAGAGGCATAGAAAACACATTCTTCCTATGCCTCTTTTTTGCCAAAGGCAGTTAAGGGTGTTCCTGGCAATGAGCCCTGGTAGAAGGGCAACGATGATGACAATGATAATGACGATGAATATAAAGAGGAGAGTTAACAATGATCAAGTTCCCTCTCTATAGTGGGAACTGGAGTTGTTCTTATTCAATTCTTACAACATTTCTAAGAAACAGATATCGAATGAGCATATCTAGTTTCCGGTACATACTAGTCACTATAATTTTTCTCCTCTCCCTTGTAGAAACAATTTGGGATACTTTGGTCTTTAATAACTGTTGAAACCAGGAGTCAACCAGATGAAAAATTAATGGACTTTCTTGGGAACTTAAAAGCTGGTTCAATTATAAAAATTATTTTTCTAACTACATTTCCTTGATGCTCCAGAAGACATGACTGAAAGACAGATACACACACACACAGACGCACACGCACACATACCCCTCTCTTGTGAACTATTGACATTGTTATTTATGAAAGCCCTCAGGAAGAAGTCGAAGAATTCTTTTTCTAGTTGCCTGGATTCCAGGTGCTCTCAAAATTAGAAAGATGTTCAGCTACACCAGGCATGTGAGGCACTGACCCCATATCACGTGGAACCCGGTGGTCAACCAGAACACCTGAAGTGAGGTTTGAATCCAGATGGCCAGAATGATTCACTTTAGGGAAAGGCATTCTGGCTTATGTCTAATTGTTAATGTCTTTATATAGTTATCATAGTAGTTAAAAGTTCTCAATTATTTTCTGAAAACTTTGTGTGAAGGGAGCCATGCCTGAAAGTTTGTTCATTTTGCCTCTGAACCACACAGACCTTCCAGACAATCCATTTAGGAAACGTCTCTTAATTTTCTCACTTACCACTTTTGAATAATATAAAATAAATCTGTGCTCAGCTTTTGCCAAGACAAGGCACTGAGGGCTACCAGTGTTCCCTGGGAATCATTACTTTGTTTTGGTTTGCTTGGGTTCAGACCCCTTGAGATGGCCCTTGAGTTTCAGGTTCATTTAAACTGCTGAGTTGGGCCTGGTTTCCATCTGCAACCATAAAATTTATTTGAATTTCTCCAAACTCAGCCCGGGTTTGCTGAAAACTCATCTAAGCGTTGGCTAGGGTTCATTGAGAGGTTTGCAGATCTCCTTGATTAGTTAGCTGTTCAGAGCCCCAATTTTCAAATTGCCAGGTGAGAACTTTACCTGGTTGGAAATACTGTCATCTGGAGTCACTTGCTTGCTATTCAAGCCCAAGTCTAAAAGCTGCCTTTTTTTAAGTGTTAAGATATCTGAAAGGCAAATACATGTCTCCAAATCTCAGAATGCTTCTTGGATTTTTCCCCAAATGAATAGTAAAAACATGCATTTATTAAATCCTCCTTGTATACAGCATGTGCCTTTATTCCCTGCTAGGGTCTCCTTTTTCATTGGAAATTACTGAGATATGCTTTCCATCTGACTCATGTGAATTACAATTTAGCAAATGTGAATGAGGTGGAAAATGTCCTGATTTCAAAATCATTTAGAGACTAAAGAGTGGGTGGAGACAGTGGTACACGTGGAAGTATATGTGTGCCAGTATGGGTGGACGGATGCAGCTTTATGATTAAAGGCAGAAGGATGGATAATGGAATACATTTTTGAGTTATGGAGGGACATGCAGGGCAGTTTCTAGTGAAGTGCTGTGTCATAGATGAAAAAAATTTAGTTCCAAAATTTCAGAAGATTTAATACAATTTAAAAATTTGTCTTTTCAGATAAATTTTAGGAACAGTGGCTGATTTTATTTTTTCTCCCCCTCCTTCCTCCAACAAGCCTTGCTAAATCTAACTTAAACTCAGATACTTCAGAATGACTTATATCCAACACATTGTCATTATTTTAAAACATGTTCTTTACTTGTAATAACTTTTGGAATACTGCTAATCAGCTACTGTTTCTCCATATCCAGAGCGATACATATGGCTAAAATGAAAACTATAAGATTTAAAATTAGTTTGAGGGGCTTCCCTGGTGGCGCAGTGGTTGAGAGTCTGCCTGCCCGATGCAGGGGACACGGGTTCGTGCCCCGGTCCAGGAGGATCCCACATGCCGCGGAGCGGCTGGGCCCGTGAGCCATGGCCGCCGAGCCTGCGCGTCCGGAGCCTGTGCTCCGCAAAGGAAGAGGCCACGGCAGTGAGAGGCCCGCGTACCACACACACAAAAAATTAGTTTGAAATGATTATAGCTAACATTTTAAAAGATCATTTTGATGGATCTCTAGTAAAATTCAGGTTTGATGGTGCCAATATCTAATTTTACTTTGTCACTAAAAATTCCAATTAGGTATCATTGCTATAAATTTCACAGTCCAATAATAATTATATGAAAACAATTAGAAAATAAGGCAAAAATTAGAAGGTAAGGTAATGAGTTACATGGATAATAGATTATTTTATTTAATTATTTTCTGGTACAGAGAAACCGTTTCTCTAAATGTGCTTATAACACAAAACTGGCATATATACACATTGTTGCAATTTTACACAGTGCATCCTGGTGAATATTCCAGATACCGTTAGAGACACCTTTTAGAAGTTTCATAATTCTGCTATTTTTGTTTTTGTTGTTGTTCTTTTGTGGTACGCGGGCCTCTCACTGCTGTGGCCTCTCCCGTTGCGGAGCACAGGCTCCGGACGCGCAGGCTCAGCGGCCATGGCCCACGGGCCCAGCCGCTCCGCGGCATGGGGGATCCTCCCGGACCGGGGCACGAACCCGTGTTGCCTGCATCGGCAGGCGGACTCCCAACCACTGCACCACCAGGGAAGCCCAATTCTGCTAATTTTTATCTTCTCTATGAAACTTAAAAATGTTTGCTACTTACAAAGTGCATATTAGTCCCAATGATTCACACATAAAAATTCACTATTAAATCAGGGCATACTCTATGAAGCCTGTCTTCAATGGTAGTTCTGATTCTAGAGAAAAGGTATTTTTCGTGGCATAATTATTTTCATCTATTTAGCCTCACTATCCACAGTTGGTGGAAGCATCCACAGCTAGATTCCATGCCTTTGCCGTAGACCAGATTAATCCACTGATTTCCTTGGGCACTTTGGAAATTAATGGCGTTGTCTAACATTTTCATTCCTGATGTGGCTTGTAATCATTGCCCTCCTGGTTTGTGTGATGCTCCCCAAATGAATGCAGACCTCAGGTCATTTAACCCTTTCCCAGCTTAGCCATCTCTGGATGCTTGCCACCCACAGTCTACCCCCAAGACAGGGACCTACAGTGCTCCATTTTTTAAGCTAGTTTAAATGTGAACTCACTTGCACCAAAAGAGATTAGGGAGGAGATGTCTGAGATTAAAAATGTCAAAGGCGTTATCTTTGTCTCAAAACGTGTATAACTGCTAAAGGACCTAGCTGGAAAGTATTTAAGCAAAGAGGAAAACAATTCACAATATTTGTGTCTGGTCCTTTAATCTTGTCTTTATCATTCCAGGAAAAAAAATAAATAAGAATTATATGTTAAGAAATCTGTGTGTAAAATTCAGGGTTACTGAATATGCTTATCTCATAAAGATAATTCTAGAAGTTCTAAACACAAAAGTAGATGTTTCCTCTGAAACAAAAGTTTTAATTTACAAGTTTTTTAAGGTTATAAAAATTTATTTGCATATTTAAAAGCCTCTAGTTTGGCCGACCTTTTAAGGAGTTATATACATTCTGTATTCATCAAACATTTATTCATTCCATCCATGATTTAGTCAATGTTATGGGTTAAATTATGTGTGTCCCCCCTGCCACCCCACTCAAAATTCATGTGTTGAACATCCTAACCCCCATTTCCTCAGAATGTGACTGTATTTGGAGACAGCCTTTTTACAGAAGTACTAAGTTAATATGAGGTTGTTAGGGTGGACCCTATTCTAATCTGAGTGGTGTCCTTATAATAAGAAGAGGTACGGACGCAGACATTCATAGTAGGACGATGGTGTGAAGAGACAAAGGAAGAAGATGGCCGTCTATAAGCCAAGGAGAGAGGTCTGGAACATGTCTTCCCTCACAGCCCTTGGAAGGAACCAAACCTCCTGCCACCGTGGTCTCAGACTTCTGGCCTCCAGAACTGTGAGAAAATCAATTTCTGTTATTTAAGCCACTCAGTCCACAGTAGTTTGTATAGCAGCCCTAGCAAATTAATACAATCAATGAAACTGCATTGGGCAATCAACCATACGGAAGGTGTGCTAGGTCAAGTTGTAAAAAGAATGCCAAGAAGATTTTAAGAGCTAGGGATACTAAACACTGACACACAAAAATGAGACAGTGAAGGGGAAAGTGATGTGGTGGGGAATGGAAGGGAAGCAACATTTGTGGAATAGCTGTAGATGGCAGCCCTCTGCAAATTGTTTGACACGGGTAACCCAATATAGAACATACCAACGACCCAAGGAGGCTAAATGGTCCTAATGATAGTGGTGAATACAGAAGGTCTCTTGGCCAACCCCACACAGAAATACAGGAATTCTTTTTAAATCTCTCTCTTTCATTTCCTTAAGGAGGAAAGAAGATCCGGGGTGAGGAGGGAGCAGCTGACACGAACTTGCCGTTTCGGTCCTTGTGATTTCTGTACAGCAGCATCTTCCAAGTTGATGGAAGGGCTGGGTGGCCTTGAAGATTCTCTCATTTTTTATGATGTACAGGGTGTGTCCAGAGATGATTTCTTTTCTAATAATTAAGTAATAATGTTTTCCTTTGGCCACAGAGTATTTCCTCCTTTTACTGCTGTATTTGCCCCCAAAGGCCATTTCAACAAAGAAGGGAGGTGACATCTTTCATCACCTGCATGGACTAGGTGTTCTCCTGACAAATCCACTTATAGTATGGATGCAGTCTGGCCTCTTCTCTAGTACCTTCAGCAGTCAAGTTGTCTTAGTTAATTCTCTCTGCAGCCTTCTAAAAATTGTTCAGTCTCTCTTTTATAGGCAAGATTAAGATCATATTTTAAGTAAATAGCAGAATCTGGATTTGAACTCAGAATTCTGTGAATTCCCAACACCTATCCTCTGTCCACTCTCTGCAGTGGTGGAAAGTGGGTAGAATTCTGGCCATTTAAATGAGCATAAGGCTATTGGTCCCACAACAATATTTTAATCGAATAGGATTCAACTTCACTGTGCGTTAGAATCACCTGAAGAACTTTTAAAAGCACAGATGACCAGGACCACGTCCCCAAAGATTTGGTTTCAGCTGGTGTGAGGTGAGCCAAGCATCAACACTTTTATAGGTTCCTAGAAAATTCTAATAAACTTTCAGTGTTGAGAACTTCTACCATAAACAGAAGCTCTACACTATTGGGGGAAGATAGGAAAAGGATATTTCCTTAAATTTTCAAAGCAAATGAAATCTGTTAAATAGAACTTTTATAATTAGCTGAAGAGTTTCAACTGATTTAATAGAAATATACAAGGAAGGGACTTCCCTGGTGGCGCAGTGGTTAAGAATCTGCCTGCCAATTTAGGGGACACGGGTTCAAGCCCCCTGGGAAGATCCCACATGCCATGGAGCAACTAAACCTGTGCACCACAACTACTGAAGCCCCTGCACCGCAACTACTGAAGCCCGTGCGCCTAAACCCGTGCTCCACAGCAAGAGAAGTCACCGCGGTGAGAGGCCTGTGCACCTCAATGAAGAGTAGGAGCCGCTTGCCGCAACTAGAGAAAGGCTGCACACAGCAACGAAGACCCAATGCAGCCAAAAATAAATTAAAAAAAAAAAAGAAATATACAAGGAAGTAAAAGACAGAAATCAACACACAACTGGACATTTTTTCTCAGAATATTCAATTTGTAGACATTACTAATCATTGTTACTAATTTTTAAAAATATTTATATCTTTGTCAAACCCCAGAAAAAATACTTAGAAAATCAAAACCCAGATATGTATGATCCGTAGCTAAAATATATGTCTTTGTTCCTATAAATTTTACTTCTTCAGAAATAATTAGAAACGTTTTGCTGAGAAATTTGTACAGCCTGTCTTAAGGTCCTTCATCAAGACACAGTCCATCCTACTGCACAGTTCTTTCTCATTGTTCCAGATCCAGACTATTCATCTAATGCTTCGCTGAGAACTAAATGTTTTCTTTCTTCCTTAGGCTTCAAAATGGAAGTCATGGTTTCACTATTTGAAAAATGCTAAATTCAAGCTGAACATGGATTTTAGTTCCACTGCCATGTTTAAACATTTTTTGATAGAAAAAGCTTTATTGCCACTGATTCAAAGCCACAAACATGCTTTGAATCCAATTCAATATACTTCTTATTTGTTTCTGATTTTCTTTTTTTTCCCTTTTAATTATTATTAGAAGGTATAAATTTCCAGAAAAGCTTGGTCCTGACAAGGCTCCATTATTTGCACATGACAAGGTTTATCAAAAACAGTTGGATTTTTCTAAGAAGGCTTTTATGTTTCCTCCATAAAATATAAATAAATGAAAAGGATTAGACTGAGGAAACGGAATAATTCATCACCAATGTGAAACAGTCAACCGGTTGCAGATGGATAAACTGAAGAACTTGGGACACTGCTCCAGGCAAGTGGTTTTGTGATGTCATTTTAATTTATTAACCTTCTTTTGTTTTTTAGCATTTAGTATATACGTCTAAAGCTGGTTTTGACTCTTTAAAATCTATCGTATTCTAACATTGACTCAAAGCTATAGTAGTTTCCTCTCTCTCCCCTGCCCCTTTTTTCCCTCCTCTCCTTCCCACCCCCAAAAAACGAAAAAATAAAACAATACGAAAACATACAAAACACTGGCCACTGCAAAGCCTGTGGCTCTGAGCTGCCTAAAACACCATGTTTAGCAGAGTTTGTATTTCAAAACCAATAATTACTAATTTAAGAAAACATTCACTTTTATGTACACAAATGTTATTTCTCCCTACCCAGACAAAATCACATATTTTAGCTAGTTTAACCTAAAATATAATACAATTACTTTGGTTTATAGATCTGTCTGTAATATTGTCTGCACTGCTCACCATGCAGCCTCATTCTTGGTGAAATAGAGATTCATGGCACAATTTCCCCTTAAAATCTGTCTGAACTTTCGGAAATAAGAGACTTTTCAAGTCCCATATTCTTTCCCTGCACTTCCATTCATATCTAATAATAATAGAGTGCTTTATAGTATATAAATCATATTTCTGTTTAAAAGCGACCTTCTCCATGACCTTTTTGTCTCTGCCTGTCAGCACGTATTCTTCTAGTAATAATAAGCTCTAGCCAGGAACGAGGACTCAAAATTAGACTGATTCCAGGAACCGCCCTTATGAAGGCTGGGATATGGCTTATTCTGAAGTGAAATAATTTACCAATTTTCCCCCAAAGTAGACGTGAACAGGATGAGTCATTTTAAAAAGAGAAAATTTTACTGATAGTTTTGAAAAGGAGAAGAAAAAGCCAATAGTTTGCAGTTTCAGACAGCCCCCTGAAAATAACGAAGTACATTTACATCATTTTTTGTTACAACCAAATTGGGAATCTATTATTTCCTTTTAATTCTAGCACGGTTCTTAGAAGCCAAAGACATTAGAACCTTAGTCGGCTATCTTTTCACCTGGAGTTCTTTTGGTCCTAGAATTCTTCAAAATTTAAAATACTATACTATAATGATTCATTTTAGCAGGACACATTATACACTGAGCTGGCACTTTTTCAAGGTGTATTAACATTCAATTACCAAGCTTAATACAAACACCCTAGGCACACAAGTTTCTAATTTTAATATCTTCCTCCAAAAAAGGTTCTCCTTATGGCTGTCACAACTATATTATTTATTTAGAGAAAAAGGATACAAGCGAGACCCCCAGAAACATTTGAAACTGACTATCTGATAATAGATTGAGAGACCTTTTTTTTCCCTTTCAAGTAAATGATTTCATTTTAAATCACTGATGTAAATTTTACACAAACTTTATTTTGGAATGAATCATAATAAAAAATGCAGCTTTCTTCCATTAGGTTAATTTATATTTCAACTTATTCTACATTCAATGTTGGCTTGTAACTGTGAGTTAATTTGTTTTACCTAAATACACAGTTAGGAAGGCACGGGAGACCAGGGATGCAGTGTCACAGAATATAAAGGACCTCCCCACCACTGAAGCTTTTTAGGACAGTTCTATCAAGGAAGAAATAAAGGAGGAATATGGGTTGCCTCCAAGATCACAGAATCAAGAAATGTCAGCCCAGTCACAAATCTTGCAGATCATCCTCAAGAGCATCCCTCAGCTTGAACCAGGAGATGTGGCTTTATCTACCACAGTCAGGGGCAACCTTGGTCAAGGATCTGGGGAGATCCAAAAAGCTGTGTCTTTTCTTGGATATTCACCTTCCAAACTGACACGTAATAAACACTGAAATGTTTTGAAGGAAAGTAGCCCATTTACCTGTCTTGAATCCCATGTTCACCCCACTCAATTGAACATGAAAAGCTTTGTACATGGTGAACCCTCACATCTTTTCCTTGTATTAACACTCGATTTCCTAGAACAGTGTTTGGTGGGACAATAATTTGAAATTCATCATTTTAAGAATAATGAAATGAAGTCCAGAAAAATTAAATATTAGCCCCAAGTCTCACAGGGAGCAACTTTATAACCCCAGCTTCATAACTCTCACATACCCTTAATGAACACTTTCAACAAAGAGACTAATTTATATACTACCTGAACACAGGTGAGTTCATTGCTCGTGATCCACCCATATTCTCATTTTGACTAATTGATACTTCCTCATGAGAGGAAGTTTATCTGGGTACCCACTGACTCTGGGCTCCATGAATGGTCATGGCAATTGTCAAAACATGAGCCTTTTAATAACATCCTATCCGATCACACACAAAGACACATGGCTATACTCACTGGTAAGCTGAGTGCGATAGAAGATAAAAGACCCTAACTCATATGCTTAGACCCTGCCTTTAATAAATATCATCCTGACATCTGTTTCATTGGCTGAGTTCCCCTCGGTATCTTCAAGTGGACCCGGCATCTCATTTTCTTTCCCTGGACTTAAGGTGGTTTGGGAAGCAGAGACTGTGGGGAAGTTTCTTTCTTCTTCTCTTACTCACATCTGTGTATAACTTTAATTTCTCTCAAATAATAGTGAATGAGCTCACAAGTCAACCCCATTGCTCAAAGTGTTGTAGAGTACTGAGATCTAGAGATACTAACTACTCTGGCATGGGATTTTTCTGTGAGCCCAAGATCAAAAGGAACCCTTGATGGATTGGAAGAACCCTTAATGGTAAGCAGAAAGAAGGTGCCAACAATTGCTGGGCCATGATACTCATCACTGTCCTGACTGCCCCTATGAACAACTTTCATCCTAGTCCTTTGAATGTCCACCAGGGACCAGGTGGGAGAGAGTCAGGATCTGTGGAGTCTTCAGGGTTGAGTTTAAAAGGAGGATCAGTTGGGAGGTGGCAGTTGAATTATTGAGCTGTGCTCTCTTGTTTGTGTCAGCAGCAAGCTATTCTTCTTTGTCTCTGTCTCAGAGACAAACTGCAGGCCCCAGGCCTATCAAAAACAGTGACGTGAACCACAAAGAACTCTGTGGAGGAAAGAGAAGTGGTGCTTCTTTTTCTTATGGAAGTGATTGTTGATCACATCACCATGTTTAAATACCAAGGCAAAACAACACAGATGCAGAAACATCTATGGATCCTTAATCATTTGTGGTGCTGTTTCTCTTCAATGCCAACTCTAAATTTCTGCAGGGTGTGTTATTTTTCTTTATTATTTTCCTTTTAAGTCAAAACTTTAGTTCAGTGTTTCTCAGAGTTTAATGTGCATAGTAGCCACCTGGGGATCTTGGTAAAAAGATCCTGATTCAAGAGGCCTGGGCTGGGGTCTGAAAGATGCATTTCTGGCAAGCTCCCATGTGGTGCTGATGCTGCTTTTCCACCACACATTTGAGGCATCAAGTTTCCAGTATATTATAACCATGGCTGAGTTGCTGCTACTGTTAGGGTTACATACTTGTAAGCCAATCATGGAGCAGCAGGTTGACTTCCCAAATAGTTGTTTTGAGTTGGTATTAAAAGTAGGGAAGCTTACTCTTCTAAAGTAGAAAGGATCTTATTGAGAATAAATGAATGAAATGAGGACATTTCAATTCAACTCCTTTCATTTATCATCTTAGCTCATGAGCTTCACAACTTTTCATTTAAAAATGAATTGTAAAACACCACCATCGCAGGCAAGTTTCAAGCGCCACTTGCCTGAACTTTTGCTCTCCTCTAAAAACCAATACTGATATTATATCCCAAGGGCACCTCAGAATTCTCTTTTTGTCAACGTTACCTTTGCCAGAAGGGGGCAATTAAGTCAATAGTCCAATGAGTTTTGTATATTTTTGAAATTTGATCCATTTTTATTCACTTCCGACAATATAAAGGTTAAACTCTGCACCTGAAAAATACAGTTGAATCGTGATTACTTATCCCAGGAGGTCATCCTGTAGATGTATTCTAAGGCGCTCACTCAACCTCTTCATTTTGAACAGGTAAGCACAGTTTTCAGAAACCAAACAATGCTTCTGGCTAATTAAGTCACTGAATTAGTCAGACGTTTTTGTAACTTTTGTAAGAAAGAATAGGAACGGTGATGGAAAACCTCAGAACTTCTAAGGATTCCTGATAAATATGGCCTTAGTCATTGCCAAGAAGTAGCATAAGACCCAAGACCTCTTTCACATGTGTCAAGGCAAACATAATGATCCCAATCCAAGATAATTTTCAAAACCTATTTTCATAATGTTCCTGATCATCCTGGGTGGCATCAATCTTGCCTTCCTACTATTACAGCATTTTTTATCTTTTGTAAGAAAGAATAGGAACGGTGATGGAAAACCTCAGAACTTCTAAGGATTCCTGATAAATATGGCCTTAGTCATTGCCAAGAAGTAGCATAAGACCCAAGACCTCTTTCACATGTGTCAAGGCAAACATAATGATCCCAATCCAAGATAATTTTCAAAACCTATTTTCATAATGTTCCTGATCACCCTGGGTGGCATCAATCTTGCCTTCCTACTATCACAGCATTTTAAAAATTTTATTTATTTATTTATTTATTTTTGGTTGCGTTGGGTCTTTGTTGCTGCACGCGGGCTTTCTTTAGTTGCAGTGAGCAGGGGCTACTCTTCGTTGCGGTGTGCGGGCTTCTCATTGCAGTGGCTTTTCTTGTTGCGGAACACGGGTTCTAGGTGTGCAGGCTTCAGTAGTTGTGGCACACAGGCTCAGTAGTTGTGGCTCACAGGCTCTAGAGTGCAGGCTCAGTAGTTGTGGCGCATGGGCTTAGTTGCTCCGTGGCATGTGGGATCTTCCCGGACCAGGGCTCGAACCCATGTCCCATTCATTGGCAGACGCATTCTTAACCACTGCGCCACCAGGGAAGCCCATATTACAGCATTTTTGAGTTGAGTTGTTATGAATGTTTCTGCCTCTTTTTCTAGACTGTACGTTGTTCAAGGTCAGTAAATTAATCCTCTTAATCCAGGCATCTCAGAGAACCTAGAATGAAATCTTAACATAAAGAAAGGGCTCCACAAATGTTTATTGAATTGAAGCTTATCCCAAAAGATATTTTTAAAATAATCTTTCTGATTTGTTAGAGGGAGAAATGACTTTGAGTTAAACTAAATACAAAGCAAGATAAATCTGCAACAGTATTCTTTACATAGAATTCTATTTCTTCTCTACTTTAGAAAGATCTTGGGAAAACTTTTGGTCAGGACAAAACACTTCCCAAACTGACCTGAAGTGACTGAGACACCATTAAATAGGGGACTGAAGGATGAGAATCTTCCTAGGAAAGGAGAGCAGGGATAGGACTTCGAATTTGTTGGGAGGCCTTGAGTACTTAAAGCTAGACCAATGATTATTAAACGACGCTATATCAACAAGACAATATCTTCTATGTATCTAATTAGAAGGTATGGTGGTTTTACTTTTTATTTTCATTGGCATTTTTATTAGAATGCTAAATACATAGTGAGAAAAGGTAAAAATGCCCGTGACTTTGTTTCCCTTGTTACTTTTCAAT
This sequence comes from Neophocaena asiaeorientalis asiaeorientalis, assembly GCF_003031525.2. NCBI lineage: Eukaryota > Metazoa > Chordata > Mammalia > Artiodactyla > Phocoenidae > Neophocaena > Neophocaena asiaeorientalis. The sequence goes on along the minus strand of NW_020175039.1, from coordinate 3,634,385 downwards.
TGCAATCCAAATAGAAGAGTCTTACTGTTATCAATGTGAGCTCTGTTTAAAAATCAAAATTTGTTCAAATACAAAATTGCATGGTGAGTATTGGGTTCCAACAGTAGGGTACAGTAGGGTGTGTTAATTTGTTTTAATCAAAAAGTAACAATCACATTGCGGGTATTTTAAACATAAATGTTTAAGTCCTTCCCTCCTCTTCTCTTGAGCTCTGCTACCATGAACGACCAATTCCCCACCTGCTCCCCTCGCTTTGATCACCCCCTGAGCCCCTTCCCTCCTCTGTCCTCTCTTCTCCCACTCCTTCCCTCTTTCTCTTTATCAAATAGAGATACTCTTCCATCATCTCCTTTTTTATTTCAGGAGAGACCTCTCAATGGGACATTTGATCAATTTGGGATTCTTTACCATGGAGCCTTCTTAGGAGCCCCATTGTAGAAACATAAATTGTAATGAGATCGAAGAAAGATTTAGATAAAAGTGATAATTGATAAACTGAGAAGCACAAAATGCTATCAATTAACTTTATTATCTTGAGCATTTAAAAAAATGCATTGTACTTTTTGTGTTTGCATTTGTAGAACACTGTTGGAAAAACAGGCCAATGTTACTGTTTTTGTTGACAGATTCTTTGCAGTTTATCAAAACACATATATACAGAGAGGATCCAACAGTTTAAATAGCATGTTCCTCGTGTGTTTATGTTGGATGCAAACTCTGTTCTTCACGTATCTGGAGACTAGAGTTTATATTTGTTCAATCTCAAGCTTTATTGACTACCTTCTCTAATTCTATTGATGGTTTAATGAAGGACTAATCTGTTATATGCATATAATTTCTTTAATTCACTACTAAAATGGAGCAGTTTTCTTAATATAGTTTTTTGAAACTAGAACATAATTTGTCTTTACTTTTCCTCATACTCTTGACATCACTGGGGTGTTTGACATGGATAGAGACACAAAGTGGCATGAATTATTTCAAATGTCCTAAAAAATTAAAACAAGCAAACCTTTAATAATCCACAAGTCAGATATCATAAGGAAACTTACTTCTTGGTAAAGGTATGACCTCAGAGCTATAAACCCTTAGCTTCCAAGGGTGTAAAACAAATTATAAAAGGACTAGGCCTAAATTCTCAAGGGGTTAAAACAAGTTTATGTCCTAAGAATTGATTTTATTTCTGCACTGAGTCATTAATTCAGTCTTGTTTTACCTACTGAGATAGTTCCTCAGTATGAATTGTTTAATGACATCATCATTAACTTGGTCTTCATTTAGTCTTTTCATTATGTTAGTTTTTATAGAGTAAAAGTTATATTTAGAAACTTGTTAATGTCAGAATCCACTGATATTCTTTTTTGGACAAACCTCATGGTAAATTTTTCTTTCTATTGGGAGAATTGCATTCCTCTTTTTACTTTACCTTTTCCCTCTAAGTCTGGAGAGAAGAAACAGCTGTCATTTCCACAAATTTGTAATATTAAAGTCTATGAAACATGCCTTATAAGTAAATTCATTGAAAAATCTTTGAGAAGCAGTAAAGCTTTGCTCTGATTCTTGAGTCTAAACCAAGAAACTGGATGATTTACAGCTGACCTCAGTTGAAAGCCACTGCAGTTTTGTTGTTTCTCTTTCAATCATTTTGTAAAGCTCATATTCATATTCAGAGTTGAATAACAAAGCTCGTTAAGATCCTTACATGTCTATTTCCCTAGCAGTTGTACTGAATAACTTATTTAAGTCACTGCCCATATTTATTGCACGACTGAAAGCCTGGCATTTGTAAATATTTCTTATTTTTATGGGGTGATTATAAGGTGCTATGCCTTACAGAAAATTCTCTTACAAGATTTTTCTATTCGTTGGCTAATACGTAAAGTGTTTGGCATCCTCATTTTTTTAAAAAAATTCAAAAGATCAAAATTAAATTAAAGAGGAACACAAGGACATTTCCAAACTAATAATACATTAATAAATGAAAGTTGCTGTGCTTTCTTAATACTAAAGTTGACTAAATTCTCTTAAAACTGTCCAGATCTCTAGTCCCTCTCAATTGAGAAAAAAAATCCACAAAATAGTTCAAATTTACCCAAGTTAAAATTCAGTCACATCATAAAGAATTACATACTATCTACTGCAAAATGCTGCCTAGAATTTCAATAGCTACAGACACAACCAGAGCCTTGACCTCATCTCAAAGACAAAGTTTCTAAAAGCATGATCTTCAAACTGAAAGACACGTCCTAAATAACCAGCATTAATAATGACTTTAGCAATTTAAGATATTCTGTCCTATGGATCAAGCACAGATCAAGCTAAAATGCATTTATAACATGCTGCAGTTATCCTTTAAAAATATTTTTTATCTTTTAAAAAGATTTTTCTGGTTATTTATTTTTTAATATATCTTTTTCCTTCTGAGATAATAGTCATAAAATATTCTTTCCTTGTAGTTTATATATTCACAATTATGTATTCATTTTAATTTGTTCAGTTATATTGATTGTGCTATACTTATTTTTATATAAATAAATTTATTTATTGTTATATAAAATTATTTATTTAAAAATTTTTAAAATGTATTTAAAAATTTTTTTAACTTTTATTGGAGTGCAGTTAATTTAAAATGTGTTAGTTTCTGCTGTACAGCAAAGTTAATCAGTTATACATACACATATATCTACTCGTTTTTAGATTCTTTTCCCATATAGGTCATTACAGAGTATTGAGAAGAGTCCCCTGTGCTATACAGTAGGTCCTTATTAGTTATTTATTTTATATATAGTAGTGTGTATATTGGGATTGACATATACAAACTTATTTATTTTTGATATTTACACTACATGTATTATGTATGTGTGTATGCTGGACATTTTTCAGGCTCAGTGTGAAGAGAAAGTACCAAGTCAGGATTGGAAGGTGAAATCAAAGAGGGCTAAATGAAAAATACTCTACAAACAGGAATCAAATTATGTACAGAAAGCAAAACACCTGTAATTAGATTTCATTTTTAAATAAATTTACACCATAACTCTTTGTTTACCGTCCCCTCATCCTCAGCTTCCCTGTTATCTGCCTTTCTTGAAGAAATGATACACTTCTCAAGTCCTCGTATTTTTAATATGGCTTCTCAATGGTGAATGATAATAATAATTAAAAAGAAAATGCTCATGATAAATCAAGTTAGTGTATCAGCCAAGTTATTGTATCAGTCAGTGTTCCACAGGGAAACAGCCCACTCAAATGGGCCAACTGAAGAATAGTTTCTTAATGAAGGAAATGTTTATGAATGTGTGGGCTGGGTTCAAAGACATCAAAAGGGAGGGTGAAACTAAAACCAGGAAGCAACTACCACATGGCAGAGGCCTAAAGAGAGAAGGGAAGGACAGAACGGGTACTGGGATCTGGAGAGATAATTTAGCTGGGCGAGAGACATCTGGGACAGAAGTCTTGGCCCTGGATAGAGGAACACAGCCATGGTCAGTGTGACCCACATCCAGGAAGGCAAGAAGCTGAGGAAACAAATGCTTCTCCTATTCGCCAAAGTTTGTGCAGTGCTTCTTGAGAACCACAGCCAAGCAGAAGCCAGAGGGGAGGGGCACCCCATGAGTGTAGTCCATGGACATTCATTTTCTGAGGTCCAGAGCTGAATAGAGAAGAGTGAAGAATGGATCCTGAAGGGCAAAGACTTTTCAGCACAGTTAGACTAAAAATAGTAGTTAGCAATAAATAAGTCCTGGGATATAATGTACAGCTTGGTGACTACAGTGAATAATGCTATCTCATATATTTGAATGTTACTTAGTAGATCTTAAACATTCTCATCACAAGGGAAAAAAATGTAACGTGTGTGTGGTGATGGATATTATTAGACTTATTGTGGTGATCATTTTGCAATATATACAAATATTGTATCATTATGTTGTACACCTGAAACTAATATAAGGTTATATGTCAATTGTGCGTCAATTTACAAAAAAAAAGAATAGTCCCTAGCCACAGTAGGCAAATCTATAGGGAAAGAAAGCAGATAGGTAGTTACCACAGTTTGGGGAAAGGGACAATGGGCAGTAACAGCTTAATGGTGTTTTCTTTGGGGATAATACTAAAGTTCTGGAAATAGATAGCAGTTCCAGTGATGATTGCAAAATATTGTACATATTGAACTCGTTAAAATGGTAAGTTTTATGTGTATTTTGAAATAAAAGAAAATAATAATTCCTATAGGACAATTTGCAAAAAAAAAAGTGAATCTTTCTACCTCAAATATAAGACAATTCTATTTTGTATTTGTCTTGAAAATTGAAAATTAGGATTTTCTATTTTAAGTGGATCAAGCAAATCCAATTAAAAACTGCTGCTTAAATTGACACAAACCCCCAAACAATCTCATTGACCTAGTTAAAAACATTTGCAAATTTGTGTACTCTTTACAAAAAGTTCATGTGCACATCTCAAGCTTAGAGATTTTGTTTAAGAAGATAGCTCTTCATCATAATCTGTACTTTCTTTACTGATTTTCACTGGTAGTAAAAACAATCATATCACTGAAGTGTCCTTTTAAAAGCCTTAGAATTCAGTAGCTGGTTCCAGCATGGGAATAGAGAGATTAGACATATTTGAGAGCTAAGCTCCAATTTACATGAACTCAATTGTGGTTAAAGCAACTAAATAAAAGTACCCAAGTATAAGACTTTTTATGGCTCACATGAGGAAACGATTCCAAACCACTGTTTTCTCTAACAAGGAATTCCTTTAGTGTATTTTGGAAACAATTCTATAAACGTCAGTATGTTTTATGCTAATTCTTCATATACAATGCATTAATTTTATAGGGATTTAAATCACCAGGGGTTTTATTATTCCTTTTACACTGTGTGTTTCTTTGAGAAGAAACATGACTCCTTGATTTACCTTTATACCATGCTTTAATTGTTGAATGGTATAGAGCTTTTAATAATGGGTCAGGTTCCTTCAGAATCGAGTTTGCTGATAACTTTTGTAGAGGTGTCAAACCTCGGATCTCCAAGTGTGTATGCCTTCATTAGATGAATAGTTTCCTCTTGATTGGGAGATGGTTGTAAATGGCTTTAAGTTCCCTTCCAGGGCTAACATTCTATTTTTGACTTATAACTTTACATTTTTAATGCATACAGACATACACACACCATCTCATTGGATATTGAATCCTTGAAACACTCCTACCCGCAGGGCAAGTGTTTTCCCTGTTTTGCATTTGAGGAAACGAAGGTTTAGAGGGATTATGCAACTTGCTCAACATGAAGACAGGACTCAAGTTTCCTTCTGATTCTAAAACTAACACACCATCAAATCTAGAATTGTATCCTGTAGGGATGGATAAACATTCTCTACCTGTATTCCAGGGCGGATAAGCCTATCATACATAAAAGTTTCACTTTTTGGATCAACAAGTTAATTTAATCTAACTTATTGGACAAAATTAAAGGAGACTATCAAATGTCATTTTCATTTTGCCAGCATCTGTTCCTTACAGATGAACAAATATTAACTTCAGTGAATTATGGAAGCTACTATCTTCTAACAGTCTTTATACTAAGATGATTTATTGTTTGTTAATAACTGCAAAAACCAAACGTTACCACTGCTTAGATTTTAGTGTATGTCCTTTGAATGTTGTATCATTTTCTTTTTTACAAAATGTAGAATTTTGTTTTCACAGAAGAAATATATTGTGAACATTTCCCTTAGACAATATATATTCTAGTGATGTAGTTTATAATATATATTTTTTATATTGTTTATTTCAAAAGTGTGGTGTAATTTTCTTAGCCAATTTCTTCTTGCTTATCCTTTCAGATGTTTTCTTCACTTTTTTTTCAGAGAAACAAATTCTGTTATCAAAATCTTTATATGGTTTAGATAACTTCCTTAAGCTACAGTCCTACAAAGGAAATTACTGGTGAAAGAGTTTGTACATTTTTAAGACTTTTAAAAGACTTTGGCCATGAGAGTCATGGACATATACACACTAACAAACGTAAGGTAGATAGCTAGTGGGAAGCAGCAGCATGGCACAGGGATATCGGCTCGGTGCTTTGTGACCGCCTGGAGGGGTGGGATAGGGAAGGTGGGAGGGAGGGAGATGCAAGAGGGAAGAGATATGGGAACATATGTATATGTATAACTGATTCACTTTGTTATAAAGCAGAAACTAACACACCATTGTAAAGCAATTATAGCCAATAAAGATGTTAAAAAAAAAAAGACTTTGGCCATGTTTTTCCCCAGAAGTTCTATGAAAATTTATACTCTGAAATACAGGGCCTGAGGTTTCTTAATTCCCAATCTCTGTCAATATTTTTGAATTTTTAATACTTGCCTATTTGATCATTGAAAATGGTTTGTTTTTATTGGCATAATTTTGAGTGACTGTGATAATGAACATTTTCCCTGTATTTATATTTTTCCTAGTTTTATATATGTATATTTATATATGTATATCTGTATATGGTATATATTTTATATGTGTATATATATTATATATGTGTATGCTGGTTGTGTTTGTTTTTTGGGTATACATTTATTTCATTTCCTTTGTGAAAAATTTGGTTTTATGTTTAGAAAGGTCTTCCCTAGTCAATATTATATAAATATTCATGTACATTTCTTTTAGTTCTATGATTTTAATTTGATGTACATATAATTTTAATACTGCTGGAATACACGTTGTTGTATGATATAGTTCTCATTTTTCTTTCTTTTTAAATGTATTTTATAGATTGCAATGCCAGCATCATTTATTAAAAAAACCATTTCCCCGGAATTCAAAATGCTATATTTATCATATATTAAATACTTATAAGTAATTTGTTGGAGTGGATATCTATTCTTTCCCATTAATCTCAGTTATAATTCTGGATCTACTTCCACACTCTTTATAGTTGCTTTATAATGTATTTTCTTCCTAATGGTAAAAGTCTTGCAGCATTATTTTGCTTTTTAATCACTTTTAGTTTTATTTTCATATGAAATTCAAAACCATTTTGTCAAGTTTCAAAAAAGCTCCTTTGGGATATTAGTCTGAATGACATTAAAGCTAAAATTTGATTTGAGAAGCTTGATAATCCTCTAGTTAATTAGTACTAACTTAGTCATATTATTTGTTCATTTATTCATCTATTCATTCAACAAATATTAATTGGTCTTTTTTCTATTCTTCCAGGGCTATATCTGACATCACAAAGGGCAGCAGCCTGGGAAAACAGGCTAGTCAGCCAAGAATTTTAGGATAGCCCCTCACATCCATCAGTAGTGCTCTGATGGAGTCCCAGTAGTCCACAAACTTCTGTGGGCATCAGATCCCTCAAGGAACTGGATGAAAATACCAGTGCCGGGGCTCGTTCAGTTTCAGTGAGCTTGGACCTCTCTGTTACTTTATCTCTCTGGGTGCTTCTTAAACATACCGAAGTTTAGGGCTTCCCTGGTGGCACAGTGGTTGAGAGTCCGCCTGCTGATGCAGCAGGACATGGGTTCGTGCCCCGGTCCGGGAAGATCCCACATGCCGCGGAGCGGCTGGGCCCGTGAGCCATGGCCGCTAAGCCTGCGCGTCCGGAGCCTGTGCTCCGCAACGGGAGAGGCCACAACAGTAAGAGGCCCGCGTACCACACACACACACACACACACACACACACACACAAACACCCAAGTTTAGAACTACTGCCCTAAACAATCTCTAAAATAAATTTCAGGTGGTTTTAAGTTAGTTTCAGGTAACTTAATAAGGGTGATAATTAATAATATTTATTAAGCACTTTTATAAGTGCTTTTTCAGAAAATAAATAATTTAATTCTCACAACCAAATTATGTGGTGGCCACTATTATTGTCCCTATTTTACAGGTGAGGGCCGGCAGGCTCAGCAAGGGGAATGCCTGGGGCATTTGGCTGGGGAATATCACATGCAGGATGGAAACCCATGTCATCACCTCATTCACCTTAATCTCTCTGCTATCCCATATCATCTCTACACTTCTTCATTTAAAGTTTTATATGAATACACTTTTTAGAGTTTAAATACATTTATTTATTTATTTTGTGGTACGCGGGCCTCTCACTGTCGTGGCCTCTCCCGTTGCGGAGCACAGGCTCCGGACGTGCAGGCTCAGCGGCCATGGCTCACAGGCCTAGCCGCTCCGCGGCATGTGGTATCTTCCCGGACCGGGGCACGAACCCGTGTCCCCTGCATCGGCAGGCGGACTCTCAACCACTGCGCCACCAGGGAAACGCTAAATCCATTTATTTTTATAAAAAGCTTTATATCACTTTCTAAATATAGAAAGTGCTTGTAAAAATAAATTCCACACATGAAGCAATGATTCTTAATGTAGCTTGATGCTATTGTTTGGACTTTGAGCCCAAGGCCTCCAGTTTGTTTTTTAAAGGAGATTAGCATGTGTGTAAAAAGTTTCAAAGACTCACTAACCTCCGTCTTAGACTTTCTCCTTGATTTAATTGCAAGGGTTAAAAGAAAACTAAAAGAATAAATGTATCCCTATATTGTTCAGGGAAATTTAACTGTGTACCTGTATCTGAAATTATATTTATATGTGATATAGGAACCACACCGCATGATAACAATGAATCAGTGAGCTAACTAAAACAGTCACAAAATAGAAAATGTGGTGAATATTTGTCTAACATTGGATCAAGCAAGGACTTTATAAACATGAAAACAATAAAACTAATCATAGAGGGAAAAAAGTCAGTCTTATAATTACAAAAAGTTTTAAATAGTATGTACCAAAAACAAAAGTAAATAAGCTGGTGACACAATTAGAAAATATTTGCAAAACATATAACAGATAAAATGCTGGCAACTTCTAACGGAATGACCTCATACAAATAATTTCAAAAGTACTAAATAAATGGAGAAATGAGCAAATCAAAATATCAACAGTGCTTTTTCTCTGGATCATGGCTGATTTATTTTTCTTTTGCTATATTTCTATATTTTCCAGCTTATTATCTGTTAGCCTGTATTGTATCTATGTTCTGGGAAAAAAAACTTCTCTAATAAACAGAATTTTTAAGAGTAGAAATATAAATTAGCTTATAAATAGAAAACCGCAGAAATAAGATTTATCTTATTTATCTTATCTGAGCACAAGGTGCTCAGACTAGCTGGAAAAACATGTATCACATATTACATCTATCAAGTATGGTTTTAAAATATCCATTAACAGTATTTTGTTCTGCATGAAAAATAAGGCAAATCCACAGAAAAGAAATGACAACCAAATTGATGAATAGCTCTCCCTGTCTCTCTGTGACTCTGTGTCTGTCACACACACACACACACACACACACACACACACACACACACACACTGCAGCACTCTTATAGAGCACCACTTGGGTCACTAAAGCAATTTAACAGAGCTGAAAGGCCTAGCATTGAAAGCTGACATAACACATGTATATATCTCATTTGAGCCTCCTAAAAACCCCGAGAAATTGGTTAGGTAGTAATTAACATCATCCCATTTTGCAGAAGAGAATTCAGCATCCGGAACTTGACCTAGTGTTGTGTTTCTCAGAGTATGCATCTAGAATTGCCTCCGTTGAGGGTGTGGGAGCGGTGCTTGAACAAAGCAGCCCAAACGTCACCGATTAATTCTGCATCCTGGGAGGGTGCCCAGGGAACTGATATGTCTTAACAGTGTCTCAGATGATTCGAATGTGCAGCCAGGATTATAAGTAAAACAGCCAAATTTTGAAACATGGCTTTCTGACTTCGGTTTCTGTGCTAATTTTACTGCACGTGTCCACAATGGCTATACACATATACAAGTCTTAAAGTATGTAGTTTTTTATAGGTATCTGATATTTGTCATCTTTAAGATATTTTCTCATGTCTGTAGTGGTACAGATTTAAGAACTTATGTTTCTTGTTATGAATCTCTTAAGAAAGTACCTGTTTATGTATAAGGCTAATAAAGGGGTAAGTCTAGCATCTCTACTTTATGCAACAGATATAAAATCTGATCAAGAATTTTCATTGTAGCCCTTCTGTCCAGACTCGGAAAATAAAAACTTTTGACAATTTAGGAGTTAAGAGAAATAAAAATATTTGCTAAAGTTTACTTAAATATGTTGCTTTAATATGCTTTATGTATTCCATACTCAATTTGAAGACATTTATTACTTCAAAGCAAAAATATTTGATGATTGTTTACTATCCTGACTTAGGGTTAAATTTTCAAAAATTTCAATAGTTTTCAGATGTTAATTTTTAATAAGTATATTAACAATGAGTTAATGACCATGGTTAATAATTAATATATTTAATTATACATTCAAGCAAGTTTCTTTATACATTTATTGGGCAAGTAATAGTAATATTCACATTATCTTAACGTATGTCTTGCCTGACTAAATTCATGAAGCCCATTTCTGTGTCATTTGGAAGCTTTCTGTGGAAGAGTTGATGTTTGCCCATGGTGCTTCATTTCGTTAAATGTTCTGTAGTACCAATTAACTAGTCTCAGAGGGTAGAGACCATAGAATTTATTATAGATGCTTGGAAGACTTTCATTTCATCAGCAAAATATTAAAGATGCAACCAATGTCTTGTTTATGTTGCTAAAAATGTTTAATATGTACTGGCACTTGCAACAGAATTTTGTGTAGTGAAAAGATGAGTTAAAAATACTTTACATAGCTGATTCACTTTGTTATAAAGCAGAAACTAACACACCATTGTAAAGCAATTATACCCAATAAAGATGTTAAAAATAAATAAATAAATAGTTAGTGTTATGTAATACTTTACATAACAGATATAGGTGGAAAATGTAATCTCAGTACAAAAGTTTAACAATAGTAAATTGATATAGTACCAAATAGAATTTTTTCTTTTATTTTTCCTATTAAAAATATAATCTCATATCCAAATTTCACAAAGAACCACTATAATATAGGGAGGATTCCTAAGAGAAGGAGGGAATTTTGCTTGGTGGAAAGTATCTGGATTCTGAGGTGAGCAAGAGCTACGTTCAAATCTGAATCAAATGTTTGGCAGGTGAGGGAAGTTTAACCAAGTTTCTTCAAGGCTCTAGACTTCAGTTCCTTAGTTGCCAAATGAAGATACAAATATCTACTTTATGTGTTTGTTGAGGATTACAAGAGATGAAAAATTTAGAGCAACTAACATAGGGCTCATAACATGATGCCACAAAATCGTGTAGAACTTAGATTATAGTCACTTATCACCTTGCATTATATGTTACTTATTTCCCATTTTTCTAAATATGTTGAGAGCAGAAGCCATGTTTTAATATATTTTTAGTGTATAACACAATAAATATGATAAACAATACTGAGCTAATAAAGAGGTGAATGTACTTAGTGATGTATTTATGTAAAGGATTCTCTCTGTATGATATTATTGAGGGCAATACAGTAGAAATAAGTTTTAAACTGTAGTAAAATCTTGAACTTATTAGGAAACTATGATATGAATTTTGACTTCAAATGGAGAGACTTTTTTGCATCTATACACTGTTTTAGTTTTTTATTGAAGTATAGTTGATTTACAATGTTGTGTTAGTTTCAGGTGTACAGCAAAGTGATTCAGTTGTGCATATATGTATACATGTATATATATATTTAGATTGTTGTCCATTATAGGTTATTACAAGATATTGAATATAGTTCCCTGTGCTATATAGTGGGTCCTCGTTGTTTATTTATTTTATATATATGCATCTCTACCCTCTTAATTAGATTCTTAGCTTTGGATAGTGATTGCCATTGATCCAATTAACTCTAAGTAGACGATAGGAGAGACATATTTAACTGTTGCTTCCAGGGACCCATTCTCATGGACGGGAGCCATGCTGTTGTGATAGATTGCAATGCTAGCCCAGTTTCTTTCCTTGTCCCCATACCCACACCCTGTGACAAGGAACTTTGCTGTACAACCTTTTTTACCAGGGTCAACTACGTGCATGACTTGCTTTGGCTAATGCAATATTAACAGATAGGATCCAAGCAAAGGCTTGAAGTACACTTGCATTCAGGCTTACTCTCTTGTGCCTCTGCCATTGCCATGAAAACATGTCAGATCCAGCTAGAAGAGGATAAGAGAAATGTGGAGCAGAGTAACCCCAGATGCTTGAGTTGGCAGCTGACGGACACCCAAACACCTGAGAAAGCCCCGCTAGCCCCGCTAGACACCCAGCCAATCTTCAGCTTTCCCAGACATGTGAACACAAATTAATTGTTGTATGCCATTGATGTTTTGTGGCTTTTAACATACGTGGCATTATTATGGCAACAGGTAACTGTGATAGTCATTCTTAGAAATATTTTTTTTTAAAAAACGTGGTGTGTAATCTACAAAGAAATGTGTTATATGCCTGCTGGGTTTTTTTTACAAAAGATTATAAAATAAGTATAATAATGCCAGATTTTAATTTACAGTTATTTCAATAGAGGTATAGAAGGATGGCTCCTGAGAGGAACATCCATCCGATGTGCAAGGTTAATTATCTCCACCTGGAACCAGAGCAAGATGCTCCCCAGTGCCCCAATAATCTCACGGTCGTAAGATGAGCCTTTGTGTAAGAGCTAAATAAATATTTTCAAAGGATTAAGTCACATACAGTTAAACTTATGGACATGAAACTCTTGAACAGATATCGATGCCAAAGGCATTTTTCTTTTACCCACCTTTTGTAGGTTTGTCTCCTTTTCTAAAAATAGCAACATATCAATCCATTAACATTCACATTCTCTCATTACTTTAAATACCTCCATTCCCCACAACTGCAAGTCCTGACCACAGTCTTGAACACCAGACAAATATATTCTACTGCCTGTTAGACATTTCCAACTAAAGGTCTGTCGGGCACCTCCTACTCAACATATCCAAAGAGAAATCCACTATTTTTCACTGAAAACTGACACTTGGATTTCCTGTCTCTCTCAATGACTCCACCCATCATGAAGCCAAGACTTGAGAGTCATACTTCATCCTTTTTTTTCCTTCAGCTCCCCTCCCCCAAACCTTATAATGACTAAAGTGGTCCACACACTCCCAAAAACTATCCATCACAATTTGCTTGGCCTGCAGGAGCCCTGCTATTTGTATTTTAGTAATCCATATTGATCACTAAAATATCAGAGTCATTCATTTCCCATAATAAGCTGGCTGGGGTTACAACACAGCCCCAAGGTAGAAAAATGTGGGGTCCTATTTTTGAACAATAATGCCAAAGCCATTGATTGTTTTAATGTTCCTGAAGCCATGTAGGGTTTTGAGAAGAGCCTTCCAGAGAACCCCAAGAAAGAAAGATTTCCCATCTTCTCTAACAACTGATCAATCCTTTTGAAAATCAAGTTTTTCAATGCAAGGGTTAAGGAGAAGAAAGGGGCTTTAAAAGTTAAAACACACCAGCAGTTATCTGGCACGAGACTCTTGAAGAAATTGTTAATGCCTAAATGTTCCATGCTTTTCAGTGGCCTGGTGCCTGAACTTAAACAGAACTTCAATAAAAGTCATACAGAAAAAATAAATGGAATGGAATCTAAGGAGCTCAGCAATTATGTTAGAAATGTTTATCTAAGGAGAAAAAGCTAAACATCAATTTTTAAATCCTTTTTTATTATAAAATATAAAGGGATTGAAAATTTATCTCTAGATAGTGCACTGGGCAAATGAAATTCATATGTGTTGAATATACACAAATTTTTCCCAAATAATGAATCTGCCATGTGGGTTTATTCAACTCTGCTCTTGGTGTGAAATCTTGAGTGCACAGTCTGTATAGCCTTGAAAAACCCAGGAAGCTGGGCATGATGGTCTTGAGAGTGATATACCTTTTTCCAAACAGTTACCCGTCTGCACATGAAAAAATCTTGAAGAAGCAACTAATAGAACTAACATACTTAGTTTAACAGATTTACTTTGGGTTTATAATGAGCATCGAGCATTCAAACAGAACATCCTGATCTAGGGGGTGGGTGTGTGGGTGTGTGTGTGTTGGGGGGCTACATAATGAATGATGACATGGCCATTATTAGTATGTGGGAAGAGGAATCTAATTTTAGCCTGCATGCTAATCAAGAAGGTGAAGTTTGTACACATCAAACCCTGTGGCTCCATCATCAGCAACGCACAGAGGATGAAGTATAGAAATAGTCAAAACCTTGCAGAGACATAACAACAATAAAAGGAACTTGCCCCCCAAAATAAGTGATCTGAAGCAAGAGACATTTGTTCAGAAGATATTACAAAAAGTAAGCTGTAGATTCTGTATCTAAAGTACAATGTGAATTCAAAAAAGCAAAGACTGATCATTTTCTTAATGTGATATTGGTCCTAGTAAAAATAAGAGAAATATCAAGGCAGTGTGGGACCACCAATAAGACCTTCAGCAAGTTGGCTAATACAGGGAAACCAAGAATCCAGGTAAGATCTGAGTAAAGAGATCTCTAGGAAGAGCTAAACAATTGATGAGATAACTGAAATTAAACATCAAAACACCATTATTAAATATAATTTGATGAATATAGTTGTGACTAAAAATGCCCCTCCCCAAAGTTATGAGGCTTAAGTGTTAATATTTAATATTGAATGTGGAAAGAACTCAGTATAGTGATTGATTGGCATATAGTAAATACTGTTCAGTTAATGGTAAATATTAAATACACACCTTGGGCTTCTCTGGTGGCGCAGTGGTTGAGAGTCCACCTGCCGATGCAGGGGACGCGGGTTCGTGCCCCTGTCCGGAGGGATCCCACATGCCGCGGAGCAGCTTGGCCTGTGAGCCATGGCTGCTGGGCCTGCGTGTCCGGAGCCAGTGCTCCACAACGGGAGAGGCCACAGCAGTGAGAGGCCCACGTACTGCAAAAAAAAAAAAAAAAAAATTAAATTAAATACACACCTTTTATTTTAACATGGGAAATCAGTGATTCTCAATAAACCCTTTGAGTGCTTAATAAAACCTTGAGATTAGTATGAGTTATTTCCTTGGGTAAACCAAGGTGTATTATCCTTCACTGCAAAATTATACCAAAAATTAGTGGTTTAAAACATTAATATTTATTATATCATAGTTTCTGTAGATCAGGAATTTGAACGTAGCTTAACTGGGGCCCAGACTCAGGGTGTCTCACAAGGCTGTAATCAAGGTGTTGGTTCGGGCTGCTATAATAAGTACCATAGACTGGGAGATTTATAAACAGCAAAAATTTATTTCTCAAAGTTCTGGAGTCTGGAAGTCCAAGATCAGGTGTCAGCATGGTGGAGTTGTGGCAAGAGCCCTTTTCTGGGTTGCTGATGACTGACTTCTTATTGTAACCTCACATGGCAGAAAAAGTGAGAGAGCTCTCTGAGGTCTCTACTTACATGAATGGCACTAATCCCATTCATGAGGGCTGCACCCTCATGATCTAATTACCCCCTAATACCATCTCATAGAGGATTAGGAGGTCAACATATGAACTTTGGGAGGACACAAACATTCAGTCCATTATACATCTTAAGGCCTGGATGGGGAAGAGTCCACATCCAAGCTCACTTATACAGTTATTGGCAGGATTCAATTCCTTGTTGGGTGGTTGGATGAAGCACATCAGTTCCTCATTGGCTGTTGGCTGGAGGCTGCCCTGTGTTCTTGCCACGTGGGCTAGCCATGTGGGCTTCTTCATAGGGTGCTCACAGCATGACAGCTTATTCTATCAAGCAAGCAAGTAAGAACTGCCAGTCAGGAAGAGTGCAAACAAAATTGCAGACATGGTCTTTTATTTAATCTAATTTTGGAAGTGACATCCTCCCACTGTTGCATAGTCTAATCATTAGATGGAAAGCCAGGTCCAGCCCATACTCAGGGAAGGGGATTACACAAGGTTGGGAATACCAGAGACTGGGGACCATTGGGAACCATCTTAGAAGCTGTGGGTCACAGGGCAAGTTGAGAAAACACTCCACCAACAGACTGAAGATCTTGACTTCACTTCAGAACCTACCACCACCAAACTGTTCCATTTAAACAAGCTGCTTGACAGAGCTGTAGTGTTGTAGTCCAGAGTATGGGTTTTGGGGTAGACCACTTGGGGTTGAATCAGACTTCGCATGCTGTGTGACCTCAGAAATTTACCTGACCTGAAGTTCCTTGTATGTAAAATTATATTTGTATAATACATACTTCACATAGTTTTTGTGAGATTTAAGTGAATTGATATGCATAAATCACTTCGAAGACTGCTGGGGAAATAATACAAATAATATTACTTGGCTAGTAAGATTGTTGAGAAGATTAAATGGGATGATGGATGGAGGGTCTTAGCACAATCACCACGTTCCACACATGGTGTCCACTGTCATCAATATCTTCATCCCCATCCCTAGAGAGAGAAGCCTCCTCCTGCTGTAAGTACTGTTCCCCCTTCTGCTCTGTAAGGAGGTCAACAGCACAACCTAAGGTATCTCCAGTGTTCACGGCAGTCAACCTGTCTCAATATGGTTGTCTAACCCCCCATGCTTCTGTGCCACCTGGCCAAGTGCTAATGAGAAAGTTGGACAGACATGTCAGCCTCCCACTGTAGGTAGAGGAAAGGAGTCCACTATCCCTCTGGCAGATTGGAGGGGGTGGGGAGGACTTGGGTATTGGGCATGAATATGACACCAGCCAGGGAGCTCTAGCCCACTTGGGCCTCTCAAGGGGCGATGACTCTTCGAACACAGTGGGGTGAAACCCATCTCTAAAGCCCTGGGATGAATGGGAACATTTTGCAAGATTTTGTTTAGGAACACAAGTTTCAGTAGACTCCTGCTGAGTTCCCACTGGGACATAGTGTTTCTGAGAAGTACGAATGGAAACAAAACAGTGGCATTTTTAGGGAGGGAAAATAAACTTGGGCTGTTTCTTAAACCCAAATACTAGAATAAATATTAGAATATAGGGTCCTTTTAAAGTTGTTTCAAAGCTGCCAAAAGGAACACAATACAAGTTGAATAAGGATTTGTTATATAGTCTACACAAGCAAGTTGACTGGTAAATGTAGTATACTGTGATTATTATAATGTAGGTCACAGACAGTAAAAGTATAGGAAATTTCCTGCATTAGGGAACTAAGCCTCTTACATTAAGTGAGGCACATTGAATATTTCATACGGTTTTTACAAGCAAAACAGAGGTCTGTAAATGGAAAGTCCTGGGATGAGAGGGGCAGGGGAAAGTTCAACCTGGCATTGAATTCCCGGGGAAGGTATATTTTATGGTTTCTTTTACGGAAAAAGAACATCTTTCCTCTCAACTTCCCTAACTCAAACCCCTCCCACGAACTTACTGGCAACCTTTGGTTTTAGTGGCCTGGCATCAAAGATAATAAAGACAGATGAGAACTAAAGGACAGCCAACTATAAAGCAAACTTTTCAATATGACCTGTTGAACAAACAAATGTGGATAAAACAGAAAAACCCATAAAATAAATCTCTTTGGGAAAAAATTATATATACATATACACACACACACACACACACACACATATACACACACATATACCTCCTATAGATACATGATACTAGCTCTGAAAGAATAAATATATTTTTTAATTTTAACATTAAAAGACAATGATATATGATACCTGTCACAACACCTGACTGTTGCATGTTTCACAAGGAGGGGACCTGTCGAGGAAGAGAGGTGAGACAAGATGCCTACTTTGGAGGAGTCTTAGACTGGAGGAATTAAACGTAGAACCAGAAGCACAGTCTTACCTCCAGAACTTCTAGACCCTGAGGAATAATCCTAACTCTTACTGCCTCAAGGAGGTCCTGGGTATTTACTCACAACATGACTCTCTTTCCTTGAGTACATTTTTTCTAGTCATCCCTGTGAGCTAGATGTAGTTATCTATGAAAATAAATCTCTGTTCAAGATAAATAAGGCCAAATTTTTTTCTTGTAAAACCTGCATTATCATTAATGTTTCAGCATTCAAGTAAAATTGGTCACATTGTATTGTTTTCTTTAAATGATAAACGATATGATTATTTTACTTTTTGTGGAAATTCATTTAAATGAGTTCATTTAGCTTAATGTTATCTATTAAAAAAAAGGTTTATGAGGGGAAACCAATTAAAAACAAATGAAATCATCTCTTCATAAAAAAAAGAAAACAATTCCATTGTATTACCTGAAGCCAGCAGAAAATAAAGGTAGAAAGAAAAATGACATAGTCCTATATGTCTCTGACAAATATGGAGAGCAATTTTTAGATGAAAAACTTCTTCCTAATTTATTTTTATTTTATTCACATATCCTCACAATTATTATGCCATATTTGTGCCTAGTTGGAATCATTCATTCATACAGCCAGTCATTCATTTATTAAATATTTTTGAGCATCAACTAGTGATTAATAGGACAGAGCTAGTTCTTGCTTATATGGAGTTTGTTGTCTGATAGGTATAATAAAATATAAACAAACCAAAAATACACATTTTTTTTCGATATGGGAATCAGGATGAGAGCCATGATGAAGTACAGAGTTCCACAAACACATTTAGCAGTAAACCTAATTTGGACAGTGGGATTAGGCAGGGCTTTTCTGAGAAACTAACATCTAAGCTAGGAAACAAGTGTGAACAGGAGGTAGCTGAAGGCAGAAGCAACTGTAAGCTTGTAGTCTCTGATGTGGGAAGATGGGAAGGTCAGATTTCCAGGCAACAAGATACAGCATGTGAGCATCAGGAAAAAGTTCTAGATGAAACTAACAAAGTAGAGAGGATTCAGAAACAATGGTGGCTTGGCTGCTGGTGGTAGATCTGGAAAGAAGTTGATGGATCAAGAAATATTTGAGAGACAGAATCCACAAAACTGAGTGATTGAGACTCTGGGGCAAGATGGTGAGAGAAAGATGTCAAGGATAACTAAGAAAATGACAAAGTCCTAGTGAACAGTTGGATAGAGCACGATGCTCTTTGCTGACAGGGGGTGCCTAGAAGAGCAGATGTATGGTGGGGAAGGTGAGGGGTGTGGCGGCGATGGTGGAACTGAGTTAAATATTAAGCAAAAATATAAAGAAAATACACAACAAAGATTTTTTTTAAAGCAACAAAATGTAAAATGCAATAGTTAAATGGAAGAGTTAAGGAAAGAGCATGACAAAGCATTACTTACTGAAAGCACCAATGACTTTAGAGGGAGATGGGGGTCTGTTAATATCATAAAGTAGTTGAAGTTTTCTAAAGAGAAAACACTTGCTTAAGAGCAAGCACAAAGCTTCAGAGTTATTTTTAGAAATGCTGGGCAACAATGCTCCCCATAGACCAAAACAAATGAAACTAGTAAGAATGCCCACTGAATGTCAGTTACCGAGGAAGCTACTTTCACATATTATCTAATGCAATCCCCATGATAACCTCAAGAGGTAAATCTATTTTGCAGATGTGGAAATGGAAGCTCAGAAAGGACCCATCGCGCAGATAGTAAATTCAAGTGGTTCTGACTCCAACACCCGTGCTATTTCTCCTTTATTACTTTGCCTCTTTTTGCAGCAGGTCTCCTAAGAGATTTCCAGAGGCTCCTATGCCACTGTCTTCAGTAAATGCATGATGCTTACGCTTGCTTAGTAAACAGTTCCTCATCTCTCTCTCCAATAGCGCCCTTATTTCTAGTTGGGTAAATTCCCCTCTAACATGAGATGGAACGGTTCAAGGGCTTTGTGCTCCTTATGATAAGGAAGTAGGAGGGCTAGTGGCTCAGAATAAACCAATATAAAGCTTTCTTCCCGGAACTGAAATTAGGAGCAGAGTGAGGCAAAGTCTGAAAACAGTGGGAGCTGGACCATCATCAAGCAGGCTGTTAAGCAGTCCCTGCTGCCTTGGTCCCTGTGTTTCCAAGCACGTTCCTTGGGCGGCCCCATGATCCTGTTAGGCAGCCCACTTTTTTTCCCAAGAATTTCCCTTTTGGCTTACATTAGGTAGATCCAGTTTCTGCTATTTTCAGCCCCGAATTGTCCACTGCAACAGTAAGCCCATTCCATGTAGAAGATCAAAGAGCTGTGTAGAAGGAGCTATCCCAGCCCTGCGGCTCTGGCCGCAGTGTGTTCTGTTCTGGGGTGAAAAGGGAGAAGCAAAGAGGAATCATGTTCATTAACTCATATGGGGTGCAGGAGAAAGGGTGTTTAATAAAGTTCCACGGGAGTGGTCCCGGGCAGCGGCTAACCTCTCTCCAGCCCAGTGACTAAAGAGAAGTTTTCATAGTGAAAGTTGGATTTGAGCAGAGTTTGGAATTAAGTGGTAGAAGGGAATCAGTAGATGATTGGTAGGAAGTTGCTTTTTAAGCACAGAGTTGTATGAAATTCCTATGTCAGAGGTGTACTTTTACTAGGTACAAAGGCAGTCACTCAAATGAACCCATGTCTAACGATTGCTAACCTGCCCTGGATTCAAACCAGATGCTTCATAGCAAATATTTTATATGTTTGCATTTACCATAAGCCATTGGCTTTTTGAAAAATATTTTACCCTTAAAAAAGGTATGGTTCTTCAAATAACTTCATACTTTTCTATAATGAATTAAATCAACCTCAATCCATGAGACAAGGTATTTTTCTGAGTTAATATCCAGTCTTATTGGGAAGACCGTTCTATAATTCCTAGTTTTTGAAATAAGGAACCAACGCAGAGTATGTTTAAAAAATAAAACAAAAGCTCTAATGATGCTCCATTTAGCTATGCCGAAGGGCTAAAAATTCCTTCTGCTGCTGGTGGGCTGATACTAGTGGGCCATTTGGGGAATTGGGACCAAAAGTAGTAATCTCTGTAAAAAGAACACTTCAGAGTGCAAAGAGAGAGGGCAACTAATGGAAAAATTAATTACCTATTATTAATTATGTTTTCCTAATTGCACACGATTTGTGTATGGCACGGGTATATGATTACATTGCAAGAATGTGCTACATTTGGAATCTTATATTCAGCGTAAATGGAGAATTTATTTCTACACAAATCTACTAGGAGCTAACTTTTGATCAATGTTTTGAATCACTTCTATGTATAAAACACTCTTCCAGTCCCACTTGAGGGGATACCAAGGTCCCAGGTCAGTAAGAAATGAATCTTGCTCTCCAGAATCATACAGTCCAGTTATATACCTAACCAGTGGTGGGAAGGAATGGTATATGGTAAATGAAATTTATATAAAACAGGGAGAAAGTCGTTACTTCTAGAGTTGGAGATCAAAGAAAGCTTTATGGGGAAGTTGGCATCTGAGCTGTACCCTCCAGCTCCTTACACGTTCCCTGTGCCTCCTATGAGGAAAAACGTCAACTGCTGTGGAATGAGTGACCCTTACAGAAGTATCTGAGGAAGAAGGGTGTGTGAGCCCAAGAGGACAGAAAGAGAACATGTGGGACTTTTGCATGTTTGGCACCAACACCCTCCAAGGAAAGGGAATGTAAGGCTGCACATTCTCTCTGCCTTTGCAGAAGGAGGTACAATGACTGCCTGCGAGGCTGACAGTGTGGGAGAAGCTGACACCCAACATGGCTGTCAAAAACGCCTGAGGTTCCTGCTGAGAAATGGGCTCACACTGTTTCTGAGTTGAAAAGTAGGCACTTCCCTTTCTCCTTTCTACTCATCTTTCAGGTTAAAATGGTCTTTTTGTGACTTCTTCTACTTTCAAGAGTGTTGTTAAAAGGTAGACATTGACCTACTTTCATTTTACAAAAGTATTTCAGAAAGTGGGAAATGCAACGTTCTCAACCTATGTTAGGGATGCTCTATTCAGAAGAGCCTGAAAAGTACACACACAAAATAGAAGCAAAAAGAAACATGACATTTGCACTTTTGCCTGGTTCCAGGGCACAATGCTGCGGGCATCTGTGACAAGAGCAGAATTTTCACATGGCTTCTATGGGTATCCCTTAAAATGCTGGGAACTGCCACCATCTCTGAGGACCTAATATTAGCCATCTCTGATGACTCACCTCCAGACCCTAACATGGCACCATCACTTAAGGGGACCAGCTGCCAATACACAGCAGAAGGTAAGGAACTATACTGAGCCCTTTCCATCAAGCCGAGGACAGCAAAGTGTCCTCCTTGAAGGAGAGTCAGACCTTTGCACACACCAACCTCTAAGGCAACTCCAGATCTATTTCATAACAGCTAACTGTATTCTATGCAGCCAGGACTTATATAGGTCTGGTCTTGTCTTTACCTTTGGAGGGTCCACAACCAGTTGTTCTCAGAGAGGGTGGAATGATCTACTGAACTAAGTTTTGTGCCAACCGGATATTCTTGTTTGTGGAATGATTTGTTTGGAACCACCATATCAGTGGTTCATCTGTGCCAAATACAAGGATCTTGAAACCAAGAGATGGAGTTAATAGAGAGACCAATGCAAAGTCCATCAGGAGAATGAACAGAAAATGGAATCATGGGTCAGGCTAGGCTGACTGATTCCTGAACAGTGATACCAGATTTTGTGAAAGAAAAAATAGAAGACAGAAGTACGTACAGAAACTTGAGACATACTTATACTAAAATGTTTTCATTGTTTATTTGAATTTCAAATTTAATGGGGCATCCTACATTTTATCTGGCAACCTTATCTGTGAGACAAAGGCTATAGTGGAGGAGAGAGTGATTTTATAGAAAGCAAGCTGATGGCAAGCAACTCAGACAAGAACAAGTCTCATTTGGGGAAAAAAGTCTTCTTCATCAAATACGAGTGGCTGAGGCAGATCTGACTCCAAGAAATTTGTCCCCTGAAGACTACATTCAGAATCCCTACCATAACCTCTTGGTTAGTAATTTTGGCCCATTTTCCACTTCTCCCCCCACCCCCACTCCATTCTCCACAATGCTTGGGTCCTCATTGCAGATAGAGTCTGTTTGTTTTCTCCTGAGGGATCCTGTTGGACTGAAGGAACTCGCAGGGCATCCTTTCCTGTCTCTTCCCACCACAGATATTATTATTTCCTGTTTTCCTAAACTCGACATTAGCTGGATCCTGTCCTCCAGGGAAGGGAACAAAAATTAAGTCATAGTCAGCGCACTCTGGGGACGGAGAAAAGGAGACTGGAAGGGCTGCAATGATCTCATACAAACCCAGCCCAGAGATGGAGGATGGGAGGGAGAGAAGAAGGGACACTTTCTTCCTCCCCACTGTGGCTGCCTCAAATTCAGTGAGCATCTACTCTGTCCAGAATGGTGTTTGGAGGGAAGATAAAGCTTTGACACGGTATCAAGGTTTCTATGTTACCCAAATGGAGTAACAATGACTTTATAGTCAATCAGTCCCGAGAAATTTTACCCTCACCTCAAAAGGGAAGAGATAAAGAGGAACAGTGGCAAGACAAACTAAGTGTTGAAGGATGTACAGGGCTAGAATTTACTCATTCAAGAAATATTAGGTGAAGAAATACTGCAGGGCTATTTTTATTATTTAGGCAGTATAAGCCCACTGTCCTGTACCTAGAGAACATTCAAGAGCTAAGAAAATATCTGAGACCAGAAAAAATATATATTCATTGGCTCTAAGATGTAGAAGAAAACTAAAAACAGTAATATTCAATGTCTTATCAAATATCTAAAAATATAATGTTATGTCAGTTATGCAGTTCAGCTTGTGTCATTACATGAAAAATTTAAATCAAAAGAGCCAACTCAATAATTTCTTCTTTTAAATTCCCCAAATGGTAAAAGTTGAAATCTTTTCCATTTTTTTCCAGTAGAAATATATTTAATATGTAATGCAACTGTGGTAAGACAAAGGGTAGTTTTTGAAGTTATAGTCCTTTGTATATTTTGTATTGATGCCCCAAGTTTTCAGTTACGTCTCCTCTTTATTTTTCTCAAATATGGGAATTAAGTCATATTTTCCCTTTTGTATATTCATTATATATGGAGTCTATGCCATCTGTAGTCCTTTGTTGTTGTTATTAAGTTATTCACTGATAGATAATTTCCATTTTAGATTCTCGATTTTAAAATATATTTCATAAACATTTAGAGTTACCATAACAACAATTAGTTCTGAAGGGTCTTTGAAAGATTGTCTGGTACAATCTCTTCATTTTACAGATGAGAGAATTGAGCCCCAAATGATTGAGCTGACATAGGTCACACACTGCATAAATGGCAGATACGGGACTCCAAATTGGGTTTTTTGGTTCCACTTCCAGAATTCATTTCACCCCAGCACACTAACTTTGAAACATTTCCCAGACACTTTTCCCTCTTTTGCAAAATAAAAAAGCTGATGTTACATGCAAACTGGTGTTGGTTCATCCTATTAAGATATAATAGCAATATTACCCTTACCCTTAATTCTTCTGCCCATGCACGCAAGTAGCTGTCCCAACTAACCTGAATGACAATTATCCATGAGAGGGTAAAGATAATCACAGTGTTTACCTGCGAGTCCTTCTCATTTTCATTCTAAGTTTAGAGTCACGCCAAATGAATTTGGACATAAATGTATTTATTGTTTCAGTTTGAAATTATTTGAAATTATAAAAGCGGATATTGAAATAAAAGTCCTTTTGGGGGTGACTTATCCTTTGCTTCTGAATTTTCTTACATAGAAATCTATTTGTCTAAGAATTTCTATAGCGCCTATAACCAGAGTAATTAAGAACCCTAAAAGGAGGGCAAGATTAGCACAATAATAGCTTTCTTCTCTCTATAAGACTATTTTAATGTAGATAAAATGAGAGCATACTACAACCAGAATTATACAGCAGACTTTTTTAGTCTGAGTTTCAGGTAGGCCTGTTTCCACTTAGAGTCTTTAAAATCTTAAAAGAGTAAAAATAAATATCTTATTGAAAATACATCCTACATCTTTTTTAGTCTGACACTGGGATTGTTTCTTTCCAGGTTTAAATTTAAACCACCTTGATTTCTTTCTGTGCTTTGTTAACTGTTTTAGTTTCTTTCCAGGTTTAAATTTAAACTACTTTGATTTCTTTTTGTGCTTTGTTAACTGTTTTAGTTACCTTAAAAAAAATGTGTTTGTGTTCTTTTTTATATTAATTAATCAGAAAGATCATATTCTTATTCATAGAAAATATGTATTTTAAGATTTTAAACTTTTAAAAAAGTCTTTCAAAATCATGATTTAGTCTTGTTTTTAATATACAAGGCTAAATACAAAACCTTAATTTAGAAAAATCTCTATTTCTGATCTTAGTGACATTTCAAGTTCAAAGTAGTTTAAGAACATTATTAGAATAGGCCTTTGGTATAATATTTGACAGATGGTTGTGACTAAGGGGAAGCTACCTTTGGAACTCTTCCACTAATGACTGTCATAAAAGAAATGTCATCCCCTTATTCTTTTTGCGGTATGCGGGCCCCTCACTGTTGTGGCCTCTCCCATTGCGGAGCACAGGCTCCAGACGTGCAGGCTCAGTGGCCATGGCTCACGGGCTCAGCTGCTCCATGGCATGTGGAATCTTCCCGGACCGGGGCATGAACCCATGTCCCCTGCATTGGCAGGCGGACTCTCAACCACTGCGCCACCAGGGAAGCCCCCCCTTATTCTTCATTTTGACTCCATTCCTTAAAATTTGCCTCTCATTTGTATTAGATTGTTAAGTTTCCTCAGTTAGTCCTTCTCTTAGGCCTCATTACCCCAATCTGTGTTTTCAATATTTAGAAAGTTCAGGAAATTCTTTTTTAAGGTTGCAGGCAAGCCTTTAGGAAAACAAACATGTGCATGCAAAGAAGATACTTTTGTTTCTTAATGAAGTGAGCAGATCCTTATGATGCAAAGATGTTTGGAGAATTAGGAAGCACCTTGGGAATCAGTAAAATGATTTGTGTCTGACTAGTATGTTGGGGAGGAATGACAACCAGCTTTCTTGTCCAAACATCTTTCAATTAGTGATGGATTTTCAGTCTAACAGAGAGACCAAGTTCATACACTTCTGCCTCTTCAGAAGATGAATAAATAATGATCTTTAACGCCACCTAGGCCCCATCTCAGGGTAGTTATCAATCTCTTCTTCCTTCTCATCTATTTTGCTCCCCCTTGTCCTATGCCGCTTTGTCAACATATGTAAATTTACAATGTGACCTGTTGGAGCAAATGCATTTTCTCTTTGCTGTATTTGCTATATTCTCTTTCTAAAGCCTGAATCCTCCTGTCTTGGTATGAGGCAGTTTCCAAGTAAGTGTTTCCAAACTGTGTTTTGCCGAGGCCTAAAGTTTTCTCAGCATCCCCCCAGGGTTCACAAGGTATATAATGAAGGTAAGCAGGTGGGACTCTGTGTGTGTGTATGTATGTGTGTGTGTTTGTGTTGGGGGAAATCGTTAAACTCTTCTCCACTCAAGGGATTATCAGTATTACCAATTAGAGTTCCTTACATTAATTTGTTTAAACAATGAATCCACTTTTTAAATTAAAATAGTAATATAATGTTTGGAAGCCAATGGTCTAAGGGGATAAAATCATTCATCAAAGCACTTTGAGAACCAGGTTAAGTTTTAGCTCTAATCTTAATTAGGTCTCAGACCTAGGGTAAGTCACTTGATGCTCTTAATCTTTAGTACACTCACCTACAAAGTAAGGAGGCTAGAGAAATTATCTCTAAGTTCCTTCTTGGTCCAGCACTAAACAATTATATGAGAAGTTCAGTATTTTGTCCTTCCAATCACTCATTTTGTCAGGCTGCCTGTTATTTTTTTTTTAATATTTGAATTTTATTTTATTTATTTTTTTATACAGCAGGTCCTTATTAGTCATCAATTTTATACACATCAGTGTATACATGTCAATCCCAATCTCCCAATTCATCACACAACCATCCCCACCACCCCCCGCCACTTTCCCCTCTTGGTGTCCATATGTTTGATCTCTACATCTGTGCAGGCTGCGATTATTTAAAGTTATCTTTACGAAGGTGCTTCTCAAATCTAGGACCAAGTGTCCTCATTTGTAGAATTGTTGTCTAGATTTAATTATTTCAAAAGTCCTTCTCAGGCCTTCCCTGGTGGCGCAGTGGTTGAGAGTCCGCCTGTCAATGCAGGGAACACGGGTTCGTGCCCAGGTCCAGGAGGATCCCACATACCATGGAGCATCTGGGCCCGTGAGCCATGGCCGCTGAGCCTGCGTGTCCGGAGCCTGTGCTCCGCAACGGCGGAGGCCACAACAGTGAGAGGCCCGTGTACCACAAAAAAAAAAAAAAAAGTCCTTCTCAGATCCTAAATTCTAAGATTTTACTGTCTTTTTATATGCTCTTACAAGTCTACAGGGATACAAATGATAAAAGTAAAATATTTGCCATCTATGCCTTTCCTCTGCATAATACTATAATAGGAGAACTTTATCTTAACTCTCTCATGCTCTTTTGCTTCTCTATTCTTCTAGAAAGTTCTTGCATTTGTAACTAAAAAATATATGGTGACAGGACTCTCAGGAGGCTGTTAGGTAAAGCACAAAAGGAGTTTTTCTTGAAACAGGTCATTGGAGCAAGATGCACGGGGATAGCTGTGGTGTGTGGGAACAGTGGACCAGAAAGGAAAAATAAAGATATTTTTAAGACATTTCTGGGATCTATATAGAAATATCTTGAGATATTTTGA
This sequence comes from Neophocaena asiaeorientalis asiaeorientalis, assembly GCF_003031525.2. Lineage (NCBI taxonomy): Eukaryota > Metazoa > Chordata > Mammalia > Artiodactyla > Phocoenidae > Neophocaena > Neophocaena asiaeorientalis. The sequence goes on along the minus strand of NW_020175039.1, from coordinate 3,606,792 downwards.
AAGGATTTCTTTGCAAGGGTTAATATTCTTTTTACTGAGGTACACCTTCAGGATTAAACTACAGGATTCATAGCTTCATATGTGTTCTAGAAGGCAATTTTGTTTAGTGAAATAAAGATTAGGCCAGAGTCTAAACTGTAAAATTATTAAAAACATTTGCGGGCAAACGTAGAGAATGGACTTGAGGACATGGGGAAGAGGAAGGGGAAGCTGGGGCGAAGTGAGAGAGTGCCATGGACATATATACACTCCCAAATGTCAAATAGATAGCTAGTGGGAAGCAGTCGCATAGCACAGGGAGATCAGCTCAGCTCTTTGTGTCCACCTAGAGGAGTGGGATAGGGAGTGTGGGAGGGAGACGCAAGAGGGAGGATATATGGGGATATATGTATGCGTATAGCTGACTCACTTTGTTATACAGCAGAAACACACCATTGTAAAGCAATTATACTCCAATAAAGATGTTAAAAAAAAAAAATTGGAGGTTTCCAAAACTCATGACAGTAGTCCTTCTGCTATTCTGTGAACTGCTCCTATCTACCTCCCCACCCACAAAGAAAGCCATGCAAGATTTAGCTTCTGAGTCCATAAGGAACTGAACCATTACTCTCACAGTCTCTGCCTCCCCATCTCTCATCTCTCTAGCTCTCTCCCTCTCCCTCTCCTTCTCCATAATCTATCTCTGCTACTCTCTGAATATCTAATTCACTCTTCTGTCTCTGCCAAACAGCTTTCTCTGGGTCCATTTGGATACAATTTTCTCATAGCTCCTGTGTTTATATACCCTTAGGTCCAGACATCAGCAAAGATTAACCAATTTCTTTCAGTTCCAATTCCAAATCTGTAGCAGAGAGAATTTGGTCAGCCCTGCTTTATCCAGGTGTCCACACCTGGTGTCAGCCTTGGTCAGGTGGTAAGTGTACGAAAGAGCCTCCTTGACTACGAAGCTCCAAACAGACACAGGGGACTATTAGTAGTCTTCAATCCTGCAAAAGTCTCCTATTTCTAAAATTCTAGGATCCTGTGATCTTGCCACACACAGGTTGGGAATGCCCTGTTCTTCCACCATCCTCCAATTTGCCACGTCATTAAGAATGACACATAGCCCATTACCCCAGAAGCAAACAAATGAATGTGCTGTAATGGGCAGAATCTGGACACTGAATCATGCATTCTCTCACTGCTGTAGCCCAACTCCACTGACACAGGTTACAAGACCTTATAATGTAGGCTTCTGTTTCTAAAAGTAGGAATTCTCTAGTGGCCACAAGATTCATCATTGCTCATCTTTCCCCTCTGGTGTCCTGAGTGTTTTCTGCCTGTCTCCAGGTGTTTTGTCAGTAACAATGTCAAAAAAAGCATAGACAGTTTCTGAGCAAGCTATGAATGCCAGCTAATAATCCTGCCCAAAGAGAGCTGACTAACAGGTATCACTGTCACAGAGGTAATGAAGGCATCTTGTCTAGAAAAAATGAGGTGTCACCTTACTTGCACAAGCAGCTTTCAACAGGTCTTGCCCTATTTAGTCAGTGGCTGATATGGACGGAATTGTGCCCGCCCAGAACCCCTGTGTTGAAGCCCTAACCTCCAATGTGACTGTATTCCGAGACAGGACTTTTAGGGAGGTAACTAAAGTTAAATGAAGTCACAAGAGTGGGCCCTTAATCTGATAAAACTGGTATCCTTATCTGATAAGACAAAGAAGATACACAGAGATGTCTCTCTTTCCACTGTGCACTATGTGAAGACACAAGGAGAGGGTAGCTGTACACAAATCAAGGAGAGAGTTCTCACCAGAAACTACTTCTGATGGCAGCTTAATCTGGAACTTCCAGCTTGCAGAACTGTGAGAAAATACATTTCTGTTGTTTAAGCCACCCTGTCTGTGGAATTCTGTGATGCCAGCCCAAGCAGAGTAACACAGTGACACTGTTGACAAATGCTTGCAAACAAGAGAACGGATATTCATTTTTGGCTCCTGCTACCGCCAGTGGGGACAATCAGTTTCTCTCCCTAGGTTGATTGCTCTGGTTGCATTAACATCTGATTTCCACTTAATTGATCTGATCAACTCTGCCCTGATCTGAACTGGTCACCAAGACAAGTGAAAGCCCCTGCCACTGTCTGCTGTTTTTCAGTTGTCTAGACATAGTCATAAATAGCTGGATGACTGCCCACTATAAATTTTTAATGAGAGATTTTGAAATTAGAAAAGGAGGGAAGCAATTGCGATTTATGGCCTGGAGTGACTCACTAAGCAGGGACCCACCTGAAAAGCCAACACCAGACATCCATCAGGTCCCCTACATCATCTGCATGCTTGGTTATGCAAGCCCAGAGCATCAATCCTATTTTTACTTCCCCTGTCACCCTGGACTCTTCCCAGAAAAATCCCATGATACTTCCTCCGGTTTTTAGCTTAGGGAATGAGAATTTTTAAATCAAATGAAAATGATTTGGGAATTTTCTGGCTAAGTAGTTTCTAAAGCAGTTTGGATCAATGAACAATCTTTGAAAATATGAGGTAGATATCGACCTTCTCCCCAGAGAATATCTATGTATTGCAAAGAATTTTGGGAAGTTCACAGGCATCTGGAAGCCCGTTCATGCACCTGCACATGGTAGGTTAGTACCCCCACAACGTAACCTGTGTCACAGCTCTCTTTTCTGCTGTGGATCTGGGTTTTCTGAGCTGTTTCTCTATAAATTTGGGTATTCAGAAAACAATATACCTGGACTATATTCTGTTAAAATGTGCTTACTGAATTAGCCTATACAACTGTGCAGTCAAAGAAAGATAAAACATATTTCAATCTACAGGCAGAACGTGTGTGTGTGCATGATTGTTTGTGTGTGTGTCATTTTCTTTTTCTTACAAAACTGTAGTAGAAGACATTGTTCTTGATATTACCTAAGGTGTCTTTTACACAATGATCCTGGTGATTAAACATTTTTTTCCCCTGGTTTTTCTCTGCTGAGCTTCCTCTTAGAGGCAATAAAAATTATACAACTCAACATGTTTACCTTTTTTCTTGGCTCCCAGAAATCTTATAACTAAATCTTACTGCCAACAGCAAATTTATTTTAAGTTCCTGGAAACTGTCCTTTAATTTTAAACGTTTATTTAATTATTTTAAACTAATTTAACCCACAAAACATCTTTCTTTTTGGAATAGGCAGGTCGTAAATGATAAAACAGAAAAAGTTAAGCCAGCAGACAATTACTCTAGGCAGCAAGATAAATGACAGTTTTTAGAAGAAAAAAAGTTACTATTACTTCTAATATTGAGTCAGAAAAGTGAATGATGCTCTTCTCTTGGTGCATGGATGATCTGAGATGTTTCACTATCAATGGGATATCCTTTTATTCTTCCAGCTAACATGTCCTTGGAATGCAACTCGATGGCAAAGAGTCTGCTAGATGGGCATTGATTTATACATCAAGCAAGATAAAGTTCTGCCTTTAAGAGCTGGGGCATTCATAACTTGGGAGATAGCCAAATAAATAGACAAATAAAGCAGTGCAAAAATGCTATGTTGAGGTACACACAGGAGAAAATTTTTTATGTGATTCTTTTTTCAGTAGCTGAGCAGATATGCAACCCCTCTATTTAAATCTCAACAGCACAATCAGTCCTTCATTTTGTTACAAAGTCAGTCTTCCTAAAACCTTGCTTTCCCACTTAGCTTCTTTGATCAAGAGGTAGAGGTTCAACTTTGCATTTGATAAGAAGAAATATAAATGACCAATAAAAATATTAAAAAGGTTAACATCATTAAAAATAAAAGAATTTCAAATAACAGATACTTTTTCTTTGGCTACATATTTTACGAAATGAATATGATTAAACATTGATTAAAGTGTGGGGGGAAAAAGCACTACCATCTACTATCAATAGAAGGCAAATTGTCCATAGATTTCCAAAGCCTCAACCATGTAAATAACTTTTGAGTTGACATCTTTCTATAAATTTACTGTAAAAAAATAATTTGTTATATATGAGATATATGTCAATAGTGTTATTTATAAAGGTAAAAAAATATCTAACACATAAAATGCAATAGCTATTGGAAAAGGTACTGTAGAAGCATATCCTTTATCATGCAAAAACTTTCATGAAATTACTGGGTGAAAACAAAGCAGGTTATAAAAAAGAACATCTAGTACATATCATGTATGGATATAAGGTAGGTAGACATATTGGTTGATATACAGCTAGATAGAAATACATAAAGGTATACTGATACAAAAGTCTACAGGATATATATTGAAACATTGTCTCTAAAACAGTGTTCCTCACATGTTTTCTGTGGCCCATTAGTTTAACAATCCAGCCTACATTTTGTTAAAGTGTAGATTACAGGGTCCCAACCCCATCCTCTGAATCAGAACATTGGGAGTGAGGACAAGGATTATATTTTAACAACCCCCTCAGGGGATTATTATACTGTAGAAAAGTGTAATCTATGATTTAAAAGAAACAATATTAAGGCCAATTTCCAGTAAAAATTGCTTCCTGATATAGGAGCCAACCCAAAGGACTTCCCAATGACAAAAGTGGAACAATTAGAGAAACAATATAAATAATGAGATCATTGGATTCTAACCCACTGAATAGAGCATGAATATCCATAAGTCCATATCGATAAAGTTAAAGAACAGAATGAATTCCTCCTTACAAAACAATTCCAAATGATAAATGTAGAGAGAAAGAGAAAAATAGAAAATCACTATTCGGCAAATACTATAGTAATTATTGCAGATAAGATCAGATAAGATCAACTAATGGAGTTAAAATTGATGGATAAAAGTTTGACAGGCGGGGGGTGGGGGAAGGATGTTTGTGTTGTCTCAAAGCAGGTCCCATAAGATATTTATGAATTATGAAGGGAAAGATTATAACTTTGGAAAGAAACCAGCAGATCCTACCTTACCTGAGGAATCAAGGTTAACATCATCAAGCATAAGAAAATTCAGCACCATGAACCACATGATATGATGCACTAAGAAGGACACAACATCGCTTTTGCCAAAAGAAAACTATAACTTCATTATAACTCGAGAACACATCAGACAGACCCAAATTTAGGAACAAAGTAAGTGACCAGTACTCTTCTAATGTGTTGGGATCATGAAAGAAAATACTGAGGACTATTAGAGAATAGAGGAGTCTAAGGAAAAGTAAGGAAATTTGGGACCCTGGAAACAGTCCTAGAAAAGAAAAAGTACATTAGTGGAAAAACTATGGAAATGCAAATAAGATGAAGTGTAGTTAGTAGTACTGACAAAGGTTAAGTTCCTGGTGTTGATTATTGTATGATGGTTATGTAGGATGTTAACATTAGTGGAAGCTGGATGAGGGATACGAGTGAATGCCATACTATTCTTTGCAGCTTTTCTGTAAGTCTAAAATGCATTCAAACAAAAAGTAACAAAAATGGCTAAGCAGTCCTTTGATTCAGCACCTTTCAATTCTCACTAACATATTTATAAATCACAAAGGCCAAAATAAAACCACCAAAAACTCTAGGAGTGCCATATTCTCAAAGGTATTCCCTCTAAATCAGGCTGATGATGCTAAATGGAGAAACTCAGCTGGTACCTAACAAATGTTTACACACTAAAAGACAGTGAATAAGCCAGTAGGACTAAAAGAAAGGAAGAAGACCCATTATCGTTTTCCCCACCGTCTGCACCTGGCTCAGAAACTCAAGGTCTGTTTGAATGAGAAAGCTGGACAGCCATATCTCCATGAGGGTGTAGCTTTCTGAGGCAGCAGGAGCCATTGACTTGGGTGGATGCCTCTTGGGTCCTCCACTATCTGCCTGAAACACAGGGAGGCTTTGGTATACTGAGGGCTCCAGAGCCATGGCTGAACCTGTGATGGTAGTGTCCCCAACTCACCAGAAGTTTAGGGCAAAGCCCTCAGGGTGGAAATGAAGCATCTTCTAATGCAGGCAGCCAAACCTCTATAGACAACTTCAGCAGCCAACATCACTGAAGGAGCCTGAAGCAGGAGAGGAAAAACTTGGCAAAGATATCAGCTCGTCTGTGACCATACGTGAGATATCTTGGAGGATTTTCAGAAGTTACTAATGATACCGAATGGCAAATGCTGGTGACAGCCACAGGAATATAGTTTATGTCTGTGCTCCTGGCATATAGGAAAGACTCAGTAAGTATTAACTATTATTTTTATTGTTATCCCACTTGCACCCACTGGCTAGAGAAATCTGATCAAGCACTGCTTAAAGTCGGTCTAAGTTAATAAGAACCATTTTCCAGGTTCTGTGTGAGCTGAAGGCAGTTGAGGGACAAACATGAATAGGGGTCCACATCAGGGTGTTGGTTCCAGATTTGCATTAACTTGGACCAGCAGCTGCTCTTCTCTGAGCTTCTTATCTCTTCTATAAATAACCCCCAAGATTCTTTTCAGTCATAGAATTCTTTAACTCTGCATTCTTTAACTTTCTTTCATTTCTCTAATTCCTGAACAAGATTGCACATGTTGTTGACCCTCTGCTAAATATCAGAAGATAGACTGAACTCATTAGAAATGCAGATTCTCAAAGCTCACTCCAGAGCTGCTGAATCAGAACCTCCAGGTGATTCTGATGCTGGATAAAGTGGTTTGAGAACCACAGAGCTCTTGACTCTCCTCTCCTTTTTTAGGGAAGAAAACTGATGTCCTAAAAAAGAGATGTGTTGTGCTCCAGGTCTAGAAAACATGCCCCCATTGGGGCAAGACCAGAATCCAGATATACTTATTACCCTAAATAGTAACAATAATAGTAAGAGCTAATATTGAATAAGCCCTTCTTTTATGTCAGACACTGTGCTGAAGATTGAACACAAATACCACATTTACTCCTCCCAAGAACTTTATTAGGTAAATATTATTTGATTTTTTTCTATTCAGATCTGTAAACAAAGGTTTATATACAGAGGTTAAGGAACTCTCCAGAAACCAGCTACAGAGCTAACAGTGTGGAACCCAGACTGAGCTCAGTTAGTGAGAGTCTAGAGCCTCCATGTTGACCTTTTTTATAACAGTGGCTATAAATAATGTCTTTTGTTTCTTTACTACAATGGTGATTCTTACACTGGCTACACACACTCCAAGAGAAAAACAAAACGAAAGGACAAGAATGAGCTCTCTTTGAGTATTAATTTTACTTAAAGTTAATTTAAGGACATTTATTTCCTTTAATAAAATATTAATATTTCCTTGAATATTAATTTTTTTCTTAAGGATGTTGAGGATAATTTTTTTCTATAAAACAAGCATTATGCTTAACAAGTAAAACTTACATAGCATTTTAAGATAAAACACAAAACTTTAAATCACATCTAACATGTGGGTAACTGCTTCAGCTCATCTAATAGCCAAATAGCGTTAAGTAGCCAATCTTCTCTACATATGGAAATTCTACTTGGAAAACGTTTGAGAATGAAGCACCATATCACTAAGACCATGTTATTTCTATAATCAAGCAAGGACACTTAATGAAGCATAGAATATATTTAGTAAGTTTCTGCCATTGCATATTTTAATTGTTAGCAGAAAACACTGCAATGCTTGACATACAGAGCAGGAGTTGAATAAATATCTGTTGCCTCTTTCATCAAAAGCTCTCACCTGTTAGTTCACCTATTATCTTACACTCTGTCCCTAGCTACTCAAAGTGTGATCTGCAGACCAGCAGCAGCATGAGGTCAATTATGATACATACAGAAAATCTCAGACCTCACTCTCTTTCTACTGAATCAAATTCTGCTTTTTATCAAAGCTTAGATGATTGATATGTGCATTAAAATTTGAGAAGGATTACTCATCTCTCCTACCTACTCCCAAAGTTAACAGTGTAGTCTACAACCTTGGTTCTTAAAGTGTGTCCTCTGGACCACCAGCAGTAGCATCACCTAACAGCACCTAAACCTAATAAATCAGAAACTCTGGAGGTAGGGCCAGAAATCATGCTTTAACAAACCCTCTAGATGTTTTTTAAATTTTGCTTTATGTTGAATATAAACAACATTTTCCCAGAATCTTCTCTCTGGAAGGAGAGAGGATTCTGGGAAAATGGTAGAGTAAGTAGTAATCACCAGGAATCTATCTCCTCACTTAGACAACAATTGCACTGGCAGAATCTATCTGATATAACTGTTTTGGAACTCTGGAATCTATTGAAGCCTGACAATGTCCAGTGGAAGACTTGGAGGGTATGTTGAGGCTTATTTTGGTCAATTTCACCTCTTAGCACTGTAGCAGCTACCTATCCCCCACCTCAGCCACATGGCAGGCAGTTGTTCGTGGTTCCTGGAGCAGCTTATACACAGCTTACAGGAGCCAGGATGGGCAAAAAAGGACTTTATCTTCCAAATATCAAGAATCTGTGCTCTGATTGCTGATTGCTGCTTTTGATCACAGAGATGCGGATGAAGAGACAGGTGGCCGATTTTGTTGCATTTCCCCTCGTTGTTGCAAACCCCTCTCTCACGGGCTGAAGTGACTTCTAAGGGCTTTAAAAGGCCAGTGCCTTTTAGCCTCCCTTCATTTTTCTCTTTTCCCCTTTTGGGGATCAAACATTAAAAACTAGGACATTTGAAAACAATTGCATAAACAAGGAAACTTGATAGAAAGTGACTGTCCTTGTCCAGGAAAAGACTCAGAAAATACCTGAGAAGACCTTAAGTTTACCCCTCAGGATGATCCTCAGCACAGAGACAGCCTACAACAATCAAAAAAACAAAAAACAATAACAAAAAACAGAAAACCTTGGGGAAGGGAGATACTCTGACTTCCAGAGTTACCATATTATTAGATTCTATTGTTCACTTTTGAACAAAAATCACAAAGCATACAAAGAAACAGGAGAGTATGGCCCATTCAAAGGAGAAAAATAAGACATCAGGAACTGTTCCTGTAAAAGATCTGATGTCACATAAACTAGACAAAGACGTTAAAACAACTGTCTTATAAATGCTCAAAGAACTAAAGGAAGATGTGAAGAAAGTAAAGGAAATGATGTATAAATAAAATAGATATAGTAATAAAAAATCAAAAGCCTAAAAAAATTGGAACTGAAAATGTAAATAACTGAAATTAAAAATTCACTAGAGGGATTCAGATGCAGATTTGAGCAGGCAGAAAGAATCAGCAAACTTGAATATAGGACAATGAAAATTACTGAATCTGTGGAACAGAAGGAGAAGAAGAAGAAATATTAAAAAAGCCTAAGTGACCTGTGAGACATTATCAAGTGGATCAGCGCACACATTTTGGGAGTCCCAGAAAAGGAAGATAAAAAGAAAGGGACAGAGAGAATACTTGTCGAAATAATGGCTGAAAACTTCCCAAATTTGATGAAACACATGAATATAAATAAGCAAGAAGCTCAACAAATTTGGGAATAAGATGAACTCAAAGATACCCACACTGAGACATATTATAATGAAAATCTCAAAAGGCAAAGACAAAGAGAGAATCTTGAAAGCAGCAAGAGAGAAGCAAGTTGTCACATGCAAGTGTTCCTCAATAAGATTATTAGTAGATTTATGATCAGAAACTTTGGAGGCCAGAAGAGAATGTGTTTATACAGTCAAAGTGCTAAAAGGAAAAAAAAAAAAAAAAACTGTCAACCAAGAATCCTACATATGACAAAACTGTCCTTCAAAAACAAGGGTGAAATTGAGACGTTCCCAGATAAACAAAAGCTAAGGAAGTTTGTGACAACTAGACCTAACTATAAGAAATGCTCCAGGGAGGCCAGAAGGGTAAAACAAAAAGAAACTCAAAGCCATATGGAGATTGAAGATCTCAATAAAGGTAAATTATGGCAATTATAAAATCTAGTATTATTGTAACAATGGTTTATAACTGCACTTTATTTTCTACACGATTCAAGGGACTAGTGCACTTAAAAAAAACACAATTACTAGTCTAAAAACTAATATTATTGTAACTTTGGTTTGTAACTCCAAATTTTGTTTTCTATATAATTTAAAAGGTCAATGCATTTTAAAGAATTAACTTACATTTGGGGGCACATAATGTATATAACTGTAATTTTGTGGTATCACCAACAGAAAGGGATGGGGATAGAGCTGTAAAGAAGCAGAATTTTTGTATATTATTGAAGTTAAGCTGGTATAGATTCAATTACAGTGTTATAACTTTAGGATGTTAAATGTAACCTCCATGGTAACCAAAAAGAAATAGCTGTAGAATAAACACAAAAGGAAATGAGAAAGAAATTTAAACATTTCACAACCGAAAAAGCAATGAAACATGAAAGGAGACAGTAATGCAGGAAATGAGAGACAAAAAAGCTATAAGGCATATAGAAAACAAATAACAAAGTGACAGAAATCAGTCCCTCCTTATCAGTAATTATTGTAAATGTAAGTGGATTAAATTACCCAGTCAAAAGATAGAGATGGGCAGAATGGATAAAACACATCATCCAACTATATGCTGCCTACAAGAGGCTCACTTTAGATCCAAAGACACAAATAGACTGACAGTGAAAGGATAGAAAAAGATATTCTATGCAGATATTTCCTTTTTAAGTTATGTGTATTTTCCTACAATTAAAACCATTGAAAAAATAATTCTAGAAGACATTTCTAAAATCCTAATGCTTAGGATTGCTTCACACCAATTAAAATATAATCCCTAGACCAGTGGTCCTCAGCTCTGGAGACATATTAGTGTCACCTGGGAAGCTTTTGAAACATGCTGAGCCCCACCTCCCCAAAATTACCATTCAATTATCAGGGGCAAAGCCTCAATGTGGTGTTATTTTTTTTTTAAATCTCCCCAGTACTACTTTGTTATTATCTGTAGGTGTACCACTTCCAAAATCTTAATTAACCGATTCTACTCTCTATTTTCTCCTATATTTTCAGCTCGCTCCTCCTAGTATTCACGACACCAGATTCTCTGGAATCTGAGATCCATTGATACCTATCATCACGGTGGTACCCCCACAATATCACACATACACACACACACACACACACCACACTCCTCCTCACATTCTTCCCTGTCTAGCTGAGATGTCATAGACCATTATTGTAAATGCTCCCTTACATTCATAATCCATTCCCTTGCCCTTCTCTTCTTTCTTCTTCTGTGCCTAGAAAAGCTCCAACCCTGATTCAACCCAATTCCTTTCAGATTCTACAACTGTACTCAAATAGCTGGGTTTCACTGAAGGAAAACACTAGCCATGTTGACTAGTGATTGACCTCACTTTGCATTTATGATAGCAGATCTCCAGTGGACCCTTAGCACTGACAGGCAGCCCTACAGTTGATTTACTCTCCCATCTCCCATAGGACCAAGTAACATGTTTTCCTCACCCCTCAAATCTCAAACACCCCTTCACTCTTAGTTGATGACTTGGCTTCTCATTTCACTGAAAAATAGAAGCATTCAAAAGGGAATCTTTTTCCCTCCTCACCACCAACATTTCACATGGCCTGCTTCTGTACCCTTATGCTCTGCCCTTCTTCCTGTTATGCTGGATGAACGGTCTGGGCTCCAGTCTAAGACCAAAATTTCCACTTGTTGTCTGGATCTCTTCCTATCCTCTCACTCCAAGACCTTGCTCTTACAATTTTCTCCTTTCTCTACAGCATCATCAATTTTCCTCTTCTTTTGATCATTAAAATGGATACACAAATATGCTATAATATTTTTGCTAAAAATCTCTCTTTTGAACCCACATCTCTCTACACTCCTGAATCATTTCTCAGCTCTGCTGTAAGACAAAACTTTAAAGTGTTGTCTATATTAGTTTTCTCCATTGTCCCATCACCCATTCTCTCTCAAAATCACTCGTATGAAGCTCCATCCCAACACCCTCACTATTCCCCTCCTACTGAGACTCTGTCAAGTTAACCAATGACCCTTATGTCGGCAAATTCAATGGTCAGTTTTCAGTCTGTATCCTTCTTGACTTCTGAACAGCATTTAGCAAACTGACCATTCTCCCCCTTGAAACACGTTCTTCTCTTGGCTTCTGGGAAAACAAAATTCTCTTTTTTTATTTTTACTTTTCTTCTCATATCCTTTTCTGGATTCTTCTAACTTCTAAATTTTGGAGGGCCCCAAGATTTAGTTTTCCTCATGTATCTTCTCTAGATACACTTATTCCATCAGTATTTCATCTAATGTCATGGCGTTAAATACCATTTACAAGATTGATGACTCCCACACTTGTTTCTATAACCCCAGTATCTTTCCTATATTCCAGACTGCATCTCTAGCCGCCTTTCTGTGTTGCCCCATGGCTATTTAAGAGACATCTCAAACCTAGCGTATTCAAAGCCAAACGCTTAACGTTTCCCCATAAATATGTTCTTTCCTAATACTTTCCAACTTACTCTATGCCCAAACCACTAGCTCAGATAATCAGATAAAATTCATGGAGACATGACTGACATTTCTCTTTCTCTTGTCCAGATCTAATCCATGAACAAACACTTCTCATTCTAGTTTCAAAATATATTTCAAAGCTCTTACCAGACAGTCTTATCTTCAAGCCCTGGTCTCGTTCAAAACAACCCCACTACCCCATTAGTACTTCATCCTGAGCAGTACAGATGTGGGTTTGGCATCAGTCCTGACTTTGCCACTTCTGGGTGTTTTACCTAAGGCAAGTCACATCATATCTGGAGTTCAATTTCCAGAAGTTGAATATGTATATGTATGTTTGTATGTATGAATATGTATATGCATATGTGTATATATCTATGTGTGTATGAAAGATAGATTGGTCTCAAGTATAACATCTCACCACCTCTACCATTTTCCATCCCATTCAGTTCACCACCATCTTTTGCCTGGGTATTTGACAAATGCTTCCAAATTTGTCTCCCTGCTTCCTCTCTTGTCCATCCCTACCCCTATATTCTGTTCACTAGCAGTCTGAGTGATCCTTTTCAAACATAAGTCACATTATGCCAAGCCCCTGTTCAAACTCCTCTAGTCACTTCCCATCACAGTTTGAATAACATCCAAAGACCTCAAGATGGTCTACACAGCACTTCATGATCTTGGCCTCACCTACCTTTCCCACTCACTCTTCTCCAGCTACCCTGGCTTCCTTGATATTCTGCTAACTCATCAGGCATGGCCATGCCTCAGGGCTTTGCAATGGCTGTTTCTTCTGTCAGAATACTATTCTCCCATAGATCTGCATTGCTCAGTGCCTCCCTTTATTTGAGGTTTCCTCTCAAATGTTACCTCTTCATAGAAGCCTTCTCCATCCACCAGTGGTAGGCTGGAGCCAGCTTGTATGAGCTTGCAAGGGGCAACAGTGAGCATTTCTTCCCGTCTTTGAATTCAGTAATGGCATGGGGGTAGCCCAAATTGGCCAGAGCAGGAGTGTTTACACCATGGAATCAGAAAGGCTATAAATAAGATCTCCCATCTTTTTTTTCCAGGACATAAAATCCTATCTAAAATAGCACATCTCTTACCTTATTACTTGGTTTTATTTTTCTTCATGACACCTGTCACTATCTAATACTATATTAAAATGTATGTAAATATTCATTGTTTATTTCTCCCATTAGAATGTAAGTTTCATGGAGGCAGGGACTTTGTCAATTTTGTCCATCATTTTATCTCCAGTGTCCAGAACAATGCATGACACAGTAAATACTCAATAAGTATTTTTTGATTAAACAAACGAATGAACAGAGGTGAACAAAATCCTTGTACTTAAAAGGTTGATATTTGCAAGTTGCTTTCAGTTATATTATCAACTCGTTTCTTCATTTCTTTCCTTTTCCTTTCAACCTTTCTAGTTTCCTCAGGTTTCCTACTCCCAGGATGGCATTCATTTTCTTCTCTTCCAAAGATTCAAACTTCTTTAAATGTCAAATATTGCTGAGAATTCTCAAGGCCAGCCCCCTTATCTCTTTAACCAAAAGCTTGGGATCTTTGTAATCTCTAATATGATCATGCCACTTGGTTTTCTGACCTATCTCTTTGACACCTGAACTCCAGAATTGAATCCATAATTCTTTCAATTTATAATGTGATACAACTCAGAATCATTCCTTCCTGTCTTTGTGGCATAATTCTTTCAATTTCTATTCTGATATAATTGTTAACCACAAGTTTATGTCTCATGAAACCAAGAAAATGGACCTGCGAAGAGATAGAAGCAAGGAGGGCTAGAGCTGGTGAAAAATACACTATGGAATTGAAAAGATGTGCCTGCCCAATTTTTTCTTTTGGATGGGTTTCTATAATTAAACCAATTTTGTTCCCCTTAGTTTTAAATGTATACCTCCCATTGTCAACTTTCTGTACCATTTCTCCACCTTGGAAAAGTCCTTCTGCAGTAGGAACTCCATGTTTTAAAAGCCATTGACCTAAAACAGATGCTATTGAGTGGTTTCTTTTAATGGACTTGAGGCATACAGGGAACGACATTCATGTTACTGGGGTTGATCACTTTGTTTCACTACAGGGGCTTGCAGACAATCAATACAGAGTCAGACTAAGATGTATCAAGGTGAATAACAAAGCATGTTTGGATTTCCTTGTATTGTGTCAGCAGAGTCTGTGGTGGCTGAGCTTTTCTGCAATGAACAGCTATCTATGAATGACCACACGGGTCACAAAAATTTGATTGTCAGAGGCTAAACCACAGAGAATGGCTCAAAAAAGTGAATTATTTCCTCCTGTCTTCCTGCTTTGTTCCAAAATGGTGACATGTAAGAAATTAATCTATTGCATTTGGTGTAATTTTATAAGTTTAAAGGGAAAGACTTGTATTAATTTTTTAATAATAATTTGACAGGAAATACAGGGGATTAGTTACCTCAAAACTGAATTGTGAGATGACTCATAAATTGTACTGTCATTTCTTTCTCCAGCCTATAATCCCTCATATGTCAGGAATGGTCGCATGATTGAACAGGTGTTTCAAGACTGGGGGACTTCCTGGTGGCACAGTGGTTAAGAATCCGTCTGCCAATGCAGGGGACACGGGTTCGAGCCCTGGTCCAGGAAGATCCCACATGCGACGGAGCAACTAAGCCCATGCACCACAACTACTGAGCCTGTGCTCTACAGCCTGCGAGCCACAACTACTGAACCCACGCTCCTAAAGCCCGTGCTCCACAAGAGAAGCCAAGGCAATGCGAAGCCCGCACACCGCAATGAAAAGTAGCCCCCGCTCACCACAACTAGAGAAAGCCCACGCGCAGCAACAAAGACCCAATGCAGCCAAAAATAAATAAATAAATAAATAAAATAATAATAGACTGGAATTTGCTTTAAAATATATTCCTGAAATGCCTTTTTGAGGGGCTTAAAGCTAACATCCACATTATAAGAACATCAAACTGAAAACCAACGCATCTAGGGAAGGCCTGTCTTTGGGCATAGGTAGAACAGGTGACAGCCAGGCACTTGACCCCAGGAGTGTTGAGAAAGCTCTCCTGTCCCCAGTCCCTCCCTGACCTGGCTTGTAAACCTCAAATTGTCTCCAATTTATTAATAGGAGATCTTCCTTTGGCTTAATACTTTTAAAATATCCCTAGCCAGATAATTTTCATTCATTATGTATTTTTGTGTGTATGTTTGTGTCTATGTGCCTGTGTGTGTGTGTTTTTTGTATGTGTATTTTCCTAAGTTTCCATCTTTAGTATGAATGGCCCTTATTCCTAAGACAGCACACACCAAATGAAATAAAAATATTGTAATCAGTGGCTATACATAAATTCAGGAGGCTTCCTTTAAAATGTTTTCTTCCTATTAATTGACGTTTCATGTGAGAGTCCCTTCCTGACCTTCCCACCTAAAACAGCCACCCTCACTCCCTTTCCTTCACCCTGCTGCACTTTTCAGTTTCCATTATCACCGCTTGATATTTGCTTTTTTGTTTGATTGTATGTTGGGAGCCTCTGCCCACAGAATATGAGCTCCTTGGGGAAATCTGGAGTCAGGAGGAGTCAGGAGGAACCCTCCTGGGACACCCAGGTATTCCAGCTTTCCTGCCCAGTCCCTAGGTACCTGGCAAGTCCCAGGGCTGTGCATCTGGACTTGAAGGCATAATCAAAGAAAGAGAGGTGGTCCTGGCTACCCATGGACCCTCTGATGTTGGACTCCTACGACAGCTCCAGGGTAGCTAGTTCAAGGGTCAGGGAGTCCAAGAGGTTTTGCAGGAGCAAGGGGAAGACAGAACCCCAGGACACCCCAGGACATGCTTGCCCTTTGTGATCTGGAGGAGAAACTTGAGAGACTGAGGCATAGAATAGCTTACCTATTTTATGGTGGGTTCTGCAGTCAGGCCTTCTGGAATGTAATACTGATGCTTATGGACTACGAGACTTTGGACAGCGTTCTTAAGTTCTCTGCTCTTCAATTTTCTAATCTGTAAAATTATGTACAATCTGTAACAACAACAAACATGCTTATTTGTCTGTTCTTATTAATGTTATATGTAATCATATACATATGCCTAGTGTAGGGCTTGACATTTATAAGCCCTCAATAAATGTGTTGTTACTGTCATTATTATTATTAATATCACCGCTCAAATTTGTACTCTTCATCCTGCTGCTACTTTCATTCTACCCCACGGGCTTCCTGGATCTGGAGAAATTATTAGCTTTTGAAATCAATTTGTGAAATGTATTCAGGCTCTACTGTACAAGGTACAGAGCTAAATGCCATGGAAAAATTGGACATGAAGAAAATGCTGCCTGACATGCATTTATGATCCAGTAGGGAATGTAAGAAATACAGACCAAACCAAAGCAAGGCAACATTTGATAAATATTATGGGAGAGATGTAAACCAAGGGTTATGAGCCCTGTGAAAACAGAGCACTTCAGCTGGGGCTTTGTTTACTCACGCGGGCTCTGATCTGGATAGTGAAAGGGCAGCAAAGAGGGGAATGGAAAAGTCATTTCAGACAGAGTCACAGACCCATGGCACAGGGGGCTACGGGAAACGTTGAGGACAATGCCTGGAAATCTAGGCGAAGACTAACAGAAAAATGAATGAATGAATAAATAAACAACAAACTTGTTTGGGAAGAAAAATGATGCTTACTCGTGCAGATGGGCACTGGACCAAACTCTATAAGCACCCTCTAAACTGAACTTTTGCCTTAGTTGAGTTCTCCCCTATAAGACCATGGAAGTGTGGGATCGTAGTTGTTCCCTTTTCACCTCAGCTTCAGTGTCTACTCAGCATGTGTATGCTGGGTTTTTTCTATTCTTATAATATTGCCCTTGGGAATGGTCATCCATGAGCTTGTTTCCTCACTGTGTGAACTAACCCTGCTCTGTAAATGAAAAAGCACATCCTCCCCATTTCTCCTCCGGCCAAACTCAAAGCCATCAGTAACCTCACCAAACCCAAGGTAGCACATGAGGCTTTTCAGAGCCAGCTGAATAATGCTTGCCATAGATCATTCTTACTACTGGGTAATAGATAATTGTTATGGCTGTGATCTACTGGGGGGTGGCTCTGGTATTTCTTTTTTTTTTTTTCCTTGCTTTTTAATTAATTAATTAATTTTTGTCTGTGTTGGGTCTTCGTTTCTGGGCGAGGGCTTTCTCTAGTTGCGGCAAGCGGGGGCCACTCTTCATCGCGGTGCGCGGGCCTCTCACTATCGCGGCCTCTCTTGTTGCGGAGCGCAGGCTCAGTAGTTGTATCTCACGGGCCTAGTTGCTCCGCGGCATGTGGGATCTTCCCAGACCAGGGCTCGAACCCATGTCCCCCGCATTGGCAGGCAGATTCTCAACCACTGCGCCACCAGGGAAGCCCTGGCTCTGGTATTTCTACCTCCAACTGTGTTGTGTGCTATTGTTAGTGTCTTGGACAGGAATAGAAAATATACTGTAGAAATACCAGCTAGCTCCTGTGTAAGACATTCAAGTTAATTTTTCTTCAGAAACTGTGTTCCTTTGTTCACTTGGACTAATTATTTTTCTGTTCAAAACAAAACAAAGAGCATGTTCCAGAAAAGAGAAGTCATCCATCTTCTGCACAAGCCTTTTGGGCTATGGTTAAAGAAAGTTGGGGGTCCTGGGAGAACTCAGACCTGGTGTACTAGGCATAATCCCATAATTTATAGATGGGAAAATGTGATGGAATGGTGAAATGACTAGCACACAAGTTATCTTTTTTTTTTTTTTTTTTTGCGGTACGCGGGCCTCTCACTGTTGTGGCCTCTCCCATTGTGGAGCACAGGCTCCGGACGCGCTGGCTCAGCAGCCATGGCTCACGGGCCCAGTCGCTCCGCGGCATGTGGGATCTTCCCGGACCGGGGCACGAACCCGTGTCCCTGCATCGGCAGGCGGACTCTCAACCACTGTGTCACCAGGGAAGCCCAAGTTATCATTATTATAAGTGAGTTAGAGGGAGCGTCACAACTAGAATCAAGATTTCTTGCACTGGGGAAATCCTAAGTTTAAAAGAAAGAGAGAAACATGCAGAGAAGAGAAAGCCATGGAGGGTAGGTAGGAAAAAGGGAGCCAATTGTTTGGAAATATCTGTACTTAGATACATTTATAGTCAAATTCTTGTGGCTGAGATAAGATGGTAACCCCAGACCACTGGCGACCTCAGGACCCATCAGCATGTGCTAGGGCAGGAAATCCCACCAGGATCCTCTGATAGACAAATGGTTTGTCTTTTTGTGGAGCAAGAAATGTAGGTTAGGAAAACTGGCTGAGTAACGGAACAGTTTCTCTACCAAATTTTACAGTAATCCATGTCATTCCTGAACTTGCTTTTCTAAATGTACAGAATTGCTGACGGCCTCTGTTCTCTCTGCAGTTTCACTGTGTTTTCTAAAATTGAGGTAGCAGGTGGGAAGTTCTTGGAGTATCTATTAAGACCTTCACTAGCCCTGATTTAATGGATCTGAGATAAGTCAAGTCAGGGCTCTCTGCCCTTCTCCCTCAGGAGATTAATGCAGAGGTATAGGCCCATCTGGGCAATCAGAATTCACCCCTTATTCTTATTCTCCCCTTCCCTGACCTGTTTGAATTTGGTCTCCAGCATCAGCTTCTAGGGCCTCATGTTTTTCTCTGCAGTGTTGTAGGAAAAAGGAGGCCAAGAAGTCCAAATGTAGGCTTCCTGGGCATCCCAATTTTTTCCCCCAGGACCTCCTCATTCACCTTCAAATGATCATGGACAAATAAAAACCATGTGCAAATGTATATTGACCATCTTTGGGGCACACACAAGCAACATAACAGAGCACAGCTGTTAAGTATCATTATCTGTAAAGACGCAAAAGATCTAACTATTTAGGTATTTGGGGGTTTGGCTATAACCGGCAGTGGCTCTTTCTTTCAGATTAATGTCTCCTAATTCCCAGTCTACTTCAGCGTAATGCACAGGAGATTTTCCAGGATAAATAATTTCTAAAGACATTAACCTACCCTAACATCTCTTCCTGTGATAAAAATGAAACGGCCTATATCTTGACAATGATGGCCTTTTGTTTAAAGCAGATCTGAGTAATTCGCTTGGATGTGGATTTTAGTTCTGTTTAACGGAAAAACCAGACTAGCTCCTTAATTCAACATCAAGGAAACAATAAAACTGGTTTGTTTTCTTTTAGTGGAAGCGATGTCCTATTTATACCTGTGATTATTCTGGCTGGTCTGCTTGATTACTTTCAGGGATAACAGAAGAAGCAAAAGGGCAGGTTTGCAGCATCGGCGAGCCCTCTTAATTAAAGATTAAATCAACCCATTAGTCTATTCGGGGTGTAAGGGATTTTATACACTTACCTTTTCTTTCCCATGTTTCTTAAGTCAGAATTCAGCATTATTTTTGGGCTCTCTTGTACTACCTGCTGGGATTGTATGTATCCTTCAGATACCAAATTTCCCTTGTGGTGGATTAACAAAGACCACAAATTCTTTCCACTTCTCTCATAGGAAGTGAAGTCCATTCTCCTGCCTTTGAATCTTGGCGCACCTTCACACTTGCTTTGACCAATAGTATGAGTAACTATCAACATTATTTTTGGAAATAGCTTTCACCAGATCCATGAGTTCATCAACTACCTTTTCTTCCAAGCCTCTAAAGGCAATAGTTTCACTATCTTCTACCAGGACATAACTTGGTTCCTCTTTTCTCCAACTTTCCAAAACAATGTTCTTGCTGTACTTTTCACCTTCACCAGCAGTCTCCTCGAGGCCTTTCCAGCTTCTACTTGACACCAGTCCCAAAGCCAATGTAACCTTTATTCTTTGTCATGGCAGCACCTAAGTCCAGCACAAGTTCGGTTTCAGTTATTTTCTGCTATGGAAAACCAGCCTAAAACTCAGCTTGCTTAAAACAGCAACTTTTAAAATTCTCTATCACAAAACATGGGTTGACTAGATTCAGCTGGGTAGTTCTTTTGATCCACGTGATCTCATGTGGAGCTTGACTGGGCTGGAAACTCCAAGATGGTCCCCCTATAGCTGGCAGGTGTTGTGGCTGTCAGGCAGGAACTCAGCTGGGACTGTCTGCTGGGGCACCCAACGTGGCCTCTCCATATGGCTTGGGATTCTTACAGCCTGCTGGCTGGGTTCCATGAGGAAGTAACCCACGAATGAGTGTTCTAAGAGGGAGAAAGTGGAAGATTACAATGTTCTTAACCCTCTAGATCCAGAACTATCATACCATTTCTTCCACCACATTCTATAGGATAAGGCTTAAATGTCCACATTTCCAGGGAACAGAAAATAAATTCCACTTCGTTTATACTCTAACCTACAAACATTATTTTCCTTTAGATTGCTTTTTCTCGTTTTACCAAGCCCTTTGCTTCTATGCATGCTCTCATTTTCTACAATAGCAATCCAGACATTCCCTTCCCCACCCTAATGTTCTTAGATCATCTGGAAAAATTATATCATCTGGACACATTGTCAGTCACTAATTTTATAAATATAAGTTTTCAATAAAATACATGTAGGATATAGATAAAGTAAAGCTGTCATCAGGTAATGGGTACCTGAGGGTCTGCTATACTGGCTCTTGTACTTTTGTATATTATAAATTTTCCATAGTAAAAAGTAAAAAAGGGAGATAATAGTAGGGATTGGGATATATCCTTATATAATAATCTGGTAGCAGCCCCTAGATGACTAGCAGCACTCTTAACTACTTAATAACATTTTTTTTTTTTTTGGTGATACGTGGGCCTCTCACTGTCGTGGCCTCTCCTGTTGAGGAGCACAGGCTCCGGATGCGCAGGCTCAGCGGCCATGGTTCACGGGTCTAGCCGCTCCGCGGCATGTGGGATCTTCCCTGACCGGGGCACGAACCTGTGTCCCCTGCATCGGCAGGCGGACTCTCAACCACTGCACCACCAGGGAAGCCCTACTTAATAACTTTTTAAACAAGTTTTCAAACTCCCAGAATACATAGAATATAGACAAAGTCACAGGGAGCCTAATTAAATGCATGAATTTACCTGGTTTTGATGATATAGGAGGAGGACACACTTCTTAAAATATGTAATCGCCAAATCTTAGGAGCCATATCTGTGCAGTTACAGATAGAAACATAAACACTTGCAGCAAACAGAAATGGTCTTGATGAAGACTATTATAAAAGCTAAACTTTGAGCTATTTTATACAGAGAGATTTAGAGTGCCCTTCACACTATGCGAGACCTAATATGTGTTATTTATCTAACATGGTTAAGAATACTTCTCAGGGTATCATAAGCACTACAATGCCATTATTTATCGTTATTAGCAGCAGCAGCAGCAAGAAGTGACCTGGCTGACACTGGCCAGTGTGCCTCAGTGTAGAATCCTAACTATTTTTGGGTGCAGTAGTGGAATAACAGGGGTCAAGTCACAGGAACAAAGTCTCGGTAGATGATCCCAGATGCCACTGCTGCGATGTCTACTTGCCAGTTGCAGTCTGCTTAGCTGATCAAACTTATAAAGTCAACAGGAGAATTCATTAAAGAGTCACAGCAGGGTTGAGAGTCCGCCTGCCGATGCAGGGGACACGGTCCAAAAAAAAAAAAAAAAAAATGAGTCACAGCAATGTGGAGAGGCATGGACCTGAATCTCCTAAGAGCCTGTGTCCTTAGGCCTCTTACTGCACCGTGAAGTCACCATTACCCTTGGATATTTTTTTTTTCTCTTTTGACTTTTTCATCCCATTTAGTGACTTGATGGAGAACTGGAGCCTAGAAAATTGCAGTTATTTTCTTTAATGTATTTGTTTAATGTTTCTCTCCCCTATTAGAATACAAGTTCCTTGAGGTCAAGGCCAATGTCTGTTTTATTTTCCATTAAACCTCCAGTACTTAGAACAGTGTCTGACATATTTCCTGAATGACTATGTGTAATGACTTAAAGTTTACAAATGTTCTGACTTCAGGGAAATTTTTGGGTAACAGGTTCCCAGATGGCTGGATAGAATCTATATTTATTCATCATCTTGGTTTCCAAAGTTGATAATAGAGGTCATCTTCCAAGACACTACCGGAATAGGAACCATTTCTGTTTGGATACTCTTCGCAAATGGTCGAGTTTCATCAGTTCAATAGTTTCTTAATATATCCTGGCATGAGTTTTGCTTATTTTGAAAGAAAATAGAATTTTAAGATATATATGTATATATATTTATATATATAAAAATATACATCTATTTGTATATCCGTATCTATCTATCTACATACATACACACTTAATACTCCTCTCCCCTTCCACCTCTGTTCCCACCAAATAGTAACTGGTTTTTGAAGTGACTAAATAATCAATTTAGGTCTAAAAGGAGACAGAGTTATGAATATTGTTTGGAAAATTCTATCAAAAATCCAAAGCATGACATAACCCCTTAACAACATGTCTGCAATAAAGTTTTATATAATACAGTCATTGCCATTATTTTAATCTGTCCACAGCTGTTAATACTAACTACTGGAATATTTTTATAGTACTTTATTGTTTGAAAAGTACTTTCATACGGTAATTACCCATTTGGTCTCACAAAAACTCCACACCTAACTTATTGTTTCTGTTCCAATAAAACCACACTTATGGAATTATTGTTTCTGTTCTCCAGATGAAAACAACTGAGGATGGAGTTTCTTGATTGACTTGCCCTGGATCATTAAGCTATTAGAATTCTTGTATATTCAAATGTAAGGGATTCCAAGAGGTCTTAATTACATGTAAAGCACATTTCTGAAAGCATCCTTTTGTACTATGACCAGACCCTCTCTCTACATATCAAGAGAGACAAAGGTGATTCTAAGGTCACTTGGACAAAACAGGGTCAAACACAACTTACTGTTTAGAAGCTATAGGAGAACGAAGATCTCTTTTGACTTAGTTTTCTTCTTTCTGAACTAGCTTTTAAGAATTCCACCCCTCTAGAATTCACATCTGTTCATGATGTAATGCTGTGGGTCCGCCTGGGTTCTGTCAAAATGAAGCCGATATTACCAAATTCCAAATTACAGTATGTTTTACTAACCGGTTTTATAGACTAGACATTTCACTCAGGCAGAAAGGAATTCCCACTGCACTTGAGGGGTAGCAGAGCCTCCAGAACAGGCTACTGGTTCTGCCTGACTCTGCCCTGCCCACCGTCTCCAGGCACCCCAAAGATAAAGGCGCAGGAGAAATTGGGTGAGGGATGAAATTATGAAACCAACCTTCTGGATTTTAATTTAGCCTCTTCATGGGGAACGTCAAGTGGATGGCATGACCTTATACTTCATTATAGCAGTGAATGCAAATCTCTCTCATAGTTTTACAGAAAACTAAAGTCCTGACAGTTAAAAGAGTGAGAAAGCACATCGGAAGAGAAGTCATGTTTCTGTTTGTTTGTTTGTTTAAGACTGTTGCTCCAAAAAAACTTCTGCAGAATTAATATAAGTATTCTATGCAGCTTAAGTTTTACCTCTTCTCTGGCTTTACTTAGCAAAAATCACATCAAATATGCTATCTCATTTCTTAGTCAACCCCATCAGCTTAGTCGCCATTCTGGGGAGAAAGGAAAATCAGTAAATGAAGCAGAAGGAAATTAAGGGGAGATGCAAGACTAGTAACGTGATACAAAATGCAGGGCATGGACTGAGGTCTTTTATAGACATTTTTATTCGCACATTAAAAAAATTGCAGGTGGATGTTTTACTGAACATATGTTTATGTTTGTGTAATGAGGGTCCCAGAGTTATGCTCTAAGATCTGCTCCTGCTATAATTTTGTTTGCTCACTTATTTATTTCTTGACACAACTAATAAATAGTTACTGCATGGCTAGGATGTGCCAGGCACTATTCTAGGCACAGGGATGCAGCAGAGAACAAGAGAAAAAAATAATCCCGTCATCCAGCTCCTTGTAACGTAGTGAGGGAAACAGAAAATTAATAAGCAAACAAACACATGTGACATCATTTAAGGTAGAAATAAGAAAAGTAAAGCAGAATTTAGAAAGTGAGCAGAGAGGGGTGCTGTTTTAGGTCAGGTAAGAAAAGGTTACATGAGCAGGTGACACTTGAGCAGAGGGTAGAGACCTGGCCTATTGACTAGAGAACATCAGAGAACTTCATGGAAGGTCAATGAACGAACACAAGGCACTGCTGTTGACAGCCAGTCCCTAGGGCTGGAGGTCTTAATCACCAGGACCTCTCTGGGTACCTGCTCTGGGAGAAGGGATTAATGATGAGAAACAACCTCCAAGGGAAGAAACTCAGAACAGAGGCAGCTGCAATTAGGGTGTGATTGTTGAGTCCAGCATGATGTAGTCCTTACACT
Source organism: Neophocaena asiaeorientalis asiaeorientalis (assembly GCF_003031525.2). NCBI lineage: Eukaryota > Metazoa > Chordata > Mammalia > Artiodactyla > Phocoenidae > Neophocaena > Neophocaena asiaeorientalis. The sequence continues at coordinate 3,582,015 of NW_020175039.1, read as the reverse complement.
CCACAGGTTTTCCTTGAGCTCAGCCCAGGGACTCATTTATGCCAGAGCCCTTGGGAGATGCACTCCAGATAAAGAGCTATAATATCCATGTCTCCAAAAATTCCTCTTTCACTTCTACAACTAGTCAAAGAAAGTAATACTTGTAGTGGGAAAGGACATTTTATTTCATTTTATTTTGGCACCTGGAATAACTAAGTCACTTCAGAAGATGCACCATAGTAACATGGTTGTGGAAACAAGTTTGTCCTCTCTGCTACCCTCTTTTCCTCCTTCTTCTACTAATAGGACCCCTTTCTCCTGGAGGGAACCCATCAGTATGGATCAGGAGGAGCTAAACCCACTCCCTGTAACAGCGGCAATTGTTTGACCCAGTCAGAACCTATACACCTCGATAAATGATGGGCATGTGATACAAACCAGACTTGTTAGAATCCTCAGCAGAATGTTTTTTTAGGAGCCATTAGAAAATTCTACTTAGAGCTGAGTATAGAGCCTTCCATTACCATTTGTGATTGCCTTTGAAGAGAAAAGTATTAAAGAAGGAGAAAGAGACAGAATCCTTGATAACATTTGTAAGCCCCTGGATCCAGCTACATCTGAAGACATTTCTTTTCATCTATGTCCCACTATAAGGATCAATTAATTCTTGGGTTGTTTAAACAAGTTTGAGTTGGGTTACTGCCATGAACAATTGAAAAAGACCCGCATAATGAGCATCAGGCAAACAGAGAAAATATGAGCAATGACAATAGAGATACCAGGAGCATACGCTGCTGGCAGAAGTCAACAAAAAGGACCATGCTGGAGAACAAAGAAAACGCTATAAGAAGAAAGAGGGCTGTGGTTGCCTGCAGTTACACATCAGACTCCCTAGGAATGTCACGAAAATGGCAAGAAATGGTGAATGGCATTCCAGGTATTCTGCCAAGAGTCTGCTGCAAAGGGTTGCTGTTGTTTTATCATCCCTCTGAGATTATATCTCTCAGATTGGTGTGACCTAGACGACTTGAGTTTATTATTTTTGAATAAAAACCCTTTCTTTGATAGTTAACATTTGCAGAGAGGGCCAGCAGCGAGTCATGGGGTATGGCTTTCATTCAGCACACGTGTGAGTGCCAATTTTTGCTAAGTCTATGTCAGGTAGCCACTGGAAAGACAACAATACCATAGTTGGTGTGTGTTAAAGTCAACCAAAGTGGCTGTCAACATAGCACACTCCTTCTTCCCCCTGAAAAATTATAAAGGTAAAATCTGGGGGCCAGGAGGTTTCCAGGGAATAAGAAAACAAAACATCAAATGTTTCCTGAAGAATGCATATGAAAGCAATAAGGTAACTTTGGTTAATTTCAGCTGACTTTTCCTGTCTCACTTTTCATCCACCTGCAGCATGGCCTCACAGAATGGTGGCATAGGGCAGGACCCGTGCAGGAATCCTGTGAATTCCATTCCTCCCCATCCTGTAGGGACAGCTCTCTTTCCTTGCTGGAGAGATTGCGCTAAAACATCTTACATTAAAAGACTTTCCCTTAACATAAGAATGCTAATAATATATACTAGTACACATGCTTTATGTGATGACACACGAACACTTTGATGAAGAGTAGCACAAGTCATAGGAGACACTCTTTTTTTTTTTAATTGGAGTATAGTTGCTTTACAATGTTGTGTTAGTTTTCTGCTGTACAACGAAGTGAATCAGCTATATGTATACCTATATCCCCTCCCTCTTGGACTTCCCTCCCAGCCCCCCATCCCACCCATCTAGGTCACCACAGAGCACCGAGCTGAGCTCCCCGTGCTATACAGCAGGTTCCCACTAGCTATCTATTTTACACATGGTAGTGTATATATGTCAATCCTAACCTCTCAATTCGTCCCACCCTCCCCTTCCCCACCGGTGTCCACATGTCCTTTCTCTACGTCTGCTTCTCTATTCCTGCTCTGTAAACATGTTCGTCTGTACCATTTTCCTAGATTCCACATATATGTGTTAATATACGATACTTGGTTTTCTTTTTCTGGCTTACTTCAGTCTGGATGACAGACTCTATGTCCATCCACATCTCTACCAATTACACAATTTTGTTCCTTTTTATGGCTGAGTAATATTCCATTGTATATATGTACCACATCTTCTTTATCCATTCATCTGTCGATGTACATTTAGGTTGTTACCAAGTCCTGGTTATTGTAAACAGTTCTGCAATTAACATGGGGGCACATGTGTCTTTTTGAATTATGGTTTTTCTCAGGGTATATGCCCAGCAGTGGGATTGCTGGTTCATATGTAAACCTCCCTCCAATTCCTTCCTTTCCCTTACCTCCAGATATGCTACCTGGAGCTACCATCCTGCCTTGAGCACGTGGGGATTTGATGTAGAAAGTGCACCTGGCCAAGGTTTACAAAGCAAAGCAGAAGGTAGGGCTGGGATGGGGAAGATGTGACAACTCCTTTGGGGATAAAACAATGACAATTCTGACGGAAATGTCTGGGGTCAAGAGGTTAGTTCTGTGAGGTAAAGTAGCACATACAAATGGTACAGGATTCCTACAAAAGGGATATGAATAATCCATCTTCATCTGGATTTGATTCGTCTAACTCTGCCCCTGTCTCCCCCTTACACCCACAATCTTGCCCTTTTTCACAATGCACTGCAACGCTCAAGAGAATTAATTTTGCTGCCCCCATTGCAACCAGGAATGAGGTTCTTTGGGTAGCTTTGGGCCTGTGACCAGCCACCTCAGGAAATGGAGGAGGGCTCCCTCTTCTCTGCATCTGCAAAATATGAAAGAATGCAAAGGCCTGAATGTCACTGAGTCCTCTCCCAAGGGGACAAAGAACAGAGCTTCTCAGAGTCTCCTGCAGACATGCACACAGTTCATTTAAACACATTCAAATGAACAGACTGTGTTGACTGAAGGGTGCATTACTTTCTGTTTTGGATAAAAACTGATTTGAATGTGGTGGTACCAGGCTGTGAGCACATTATGAAGTAAACAAATGTCATTGCCTTCACTTAGACAGTCTTGCGCAATTAGGTTGATTATAGTGATCACAGCAATGTCTCCTGAATGCACAAGAACGTAGTGAAGCTCAGATTTGTTATATAATATTTATAGACTCTGTGGTATAACTTCAGACAAATTAAAATATACAATCGTATATTTCCATGGACCAGGGGAATGGGATTCACGTTTGCCAAAAGCAGGAGACAGAGCCAGCAAATTCCCTGACGTTTACATTAAGAAGACCTCTGAGAAATTGTAAACTCCTGCTGTAAACTGCTATTTTAAACAACAGAGAAACAGCTCATCTCTGTCACCTGGTAGTTTAACCCCAAATGACAATTTGCTCTTTGCTTGACTTTAGAAACTGTCTCCATCATTTTCTCCTAAGTGAATCAACTTAAGAAAGCATACTCCATGAGAAAATAGCCTATGTTACTTCCTATTCAGTCTGATTATTTTATTATCAGACCCAAAGTGTTACTAGTGAGCAGATTTACTTAGATATCACCAGGATTAAATATGGGCTTTACCATGTTTCTGTGACTGGTAAGAGGTGGGTCAAGGTCACTAAAAAAAAAAAAAGAAACACAATTTTTAAAACAGCTGCTCATTTTACCAGTAGAATTTGTTTGTGTTATAACTGAATTGATGAGAAAGCATGCATAATAAAAGGGCAGTGTTGATGCACGGTGAAATTTTGGATGAAGAATTTAAACCCCCCCGGGCCCCCGTTTCCTCATGTGAAATGATAGTTATCATAGATGACCTCATAGGTTTTTCCAGTCCTCACAATCTGTGGTATTTGATTGTTAACACACTGATGCTGTGGGTGATAGCCAGATTGGGGGGACCAAGTCTGAGAAGGCTAAGCTGTGACAAACAGTATTTCAGTATGACAGCCATTTGTGGTTATTTGAGAAGAAGAGTAGGGAGTCTTCAAGGACAGGGACACAGACAAGATTGGAGGAGCTGTAAATGAATGAAATGGAGATACACACACACACGCATGCACACAAACACATATACATACAGTTTGGAAGAAAATACTTGCTGTTCAAGTAGACATTTGTTGCAGCTTTTTTGCATAATATGTGTCTTGGGGGAGACAGCTCATTGTTTAGGGAAAAATGAGCCTCTTCGGGTATAAAAACTAAACCTGGTTGTGGAATAGAAGCGAATCAAACTCTCTTCATCCCAACTCCACGCATGTCCTTCGCATCTAAAAATGTGAGCAAGTAACCAGTATCAAGAGAGACTGTTTCCTGACCAACTTTGCAAATCTGATTTCTGTGCTGTCTCCTTCACTTTCTAGCTGTGTGAACTGGGGCAAATGCTTCAACATTTCTGAACCTCAGCTTCAGAAAGTGATGGCTGTGTCTATTATCAGTGTTTATGAAATGTTGGTGACAATGCCTACCTGGTCTTTCACTTGACTTAACTATGAAGTTGGAAAGATTCACCTATGTGGACTGAGGAGCATCCATGCTGAAATCATAGATGAAGCCAGACCATGGAATGTCTTTTGGTTTCTAAAGAAGGTAGAACACACAAAGTGGTAGAACATGAAAAACCAACTTTAATAGCATTCAGCTTAGTACCAGACATCCTTTTGTTGATGGCATCCCTCATTGATATGTTGTCTTTCATTCCTAACCTGAAGTTGGATGGCTGAGAGATTGCATGGTTTTGATGTTGGTATCAATACAGTTTTTTCAGTTTTTCCTTCATTCATTCAATAATCATCTACAAGCGGCCAGACATTCTGGAGACATTTCATAGAGATTTTGATTGAGTAGGGTAGATAGGAGCAAAATTTTTTTTTTATCATGCTTTCTAGATAACTCTGCTGCAGGTGATCTGAAGATTCCATCTTCAGAAACTCTGACTTAGAATTTCCCGTGGCTGAAGTCCACCAGCTTCCCTGGAACCAGAGTTTTCCAGTCCTTTCCCGGGCTTGACTTTATTCTGCCCAGGTTCTTGCCACCTCTGCTGCTTCACCTCTGTGCACATCCCTCAAGATGCCTACAGACTGGTGCTGAGCATTAGTGCGGAATTACACAAAGAATAAATGATATGTGGATTTAGCTACTCACCAAGATGAAATAAATTACAGAACTTTTGGGGAATAAATGCAACTGAATCTGTGACTCATCATAGCACACAGTGAAGTGGAGATTGGGTAGCAAACTGATGAATTTCATCAGGATAGACAGTTCACTTAGGTAAGGCAAATCTCAGTGTGTTTCAGAGAACTTTCTAGACTTGAGCAGATGTTTACAATAATGAAGCCACCACTACTTGCTGTCATTTTGTAGGTCACTTTGCATGTAAAGGCACAATTAGTATTTAATTGGGAGCCACTAGTTCACGATGATATAGATCATGTAGAATAACACAGAGATTAGATTCTACCTGTTTAATAATAAACTATCATGCTTAAATGTTTCATGATATATAAGAAATTAAAAAAAAAATACTCAGCTAGTAAAGCTAGGATTAACAGTGGCTGATGATGTTAATCAGATTGAGGCCAGATTTTGAATCAAAATAATCAATAAATCAATTAATCAATGCATCTACAAATACGTATTGAAGATATGCACAGGGGTTCCTATCTGTATGTACCTAAGAAAACTATTCCATGCATAGAAAAGCACAGCTGGAAAATAAATTGGAAAAAAAATTTCTGATCTTTGAGTATTTTGTTTGATTCATTCCTTTCCATAATTGTAAAATGCACTTGGGAGTGAAATTTATGATCCCCCTGCATTAGAGAAGCATAATGTTAAGTTAGGGAAATGAAGGGACCAACTGCTGGTTTCTAAAATGTGGTGAGGATGTGTATTTAAAGAGGACCCTATCAGGCCTTTATTCTATAAAATAGCTAGACAAATAAATCTGAGGCATCTGAGGGTAATGGCATCTTGAGAGATAATGGATATTCAATCTGGGAGATGAGAAGGAGATAAAGCTTTGGCTGGGGTATGTTAAAAAAAAAAAAATCAGACTGCCTGTTAAACTGCGGGATAGACTAGTCCCTATAAATTTTCAAAGGAGTGTCCTGGGTTTCATCCAAAGGCTATTGCAAATGAGATACTCAGTGCTAAAATTCTCCACAGCTCTTCAGAAAGTTTAGGGCCAGTTCATGTAACATATACCTTATGCCTGGGGTTAATCACTGGTAGTTCTTGGCAGAATGAAATCTTTAATACTCTTAAAGCAAACCCATGAAAAAGTGGAAAGAACTCCACCAGATTTTAATTCAAAGATGAGGTAGATCCCTAATCTTTCCACTATCAGATATTTTCCAAATGTTAAAAGGAAAATTAGGAGTAATTCTTACTAGTATTTTTTCCTTGTTTGTTTCCAGGAAGATTGAACTTCAACTATTTCATTTACTGAAAGCATCCATTGTCAACCCATAGGACACAGGGTTTCAGTGTGATGCATTAAATGACTTCTAGGACATTCATAATCAATAACATTATCCTTTGGATGACTCACATTTACAGAAAAAGCAATTTTTCATAAGTACTTTTCCCCATAACAATTTTTGTTAGTGATGGAAGGGGGGTTGTAAATATGTTCTTCCCCACTTTATAGTTGATAAAGTGCAAAAAGTCTTCCCTCCTCCCTGTGTTCATGTTCTTTATATCAACATGACTTGGCTCTTTCTCCCCTTAAGGGGTGGAATCTATTTCCCCATTCCTTGATTCTGGGCTTGACTTGTGAATGCTTTGGCCCAAAGGGATGTGATTGAAGTAACAGCGTGACAGTTTGAAGGCTAGGACTCTTGAGGCTTCGGAGACTTCTCCTCCTCTTGGTCCCCTGACTCTGCCATTAGATTAACCGGGTTGATGAGTCAAGGATGGGAGACCAAATCGAGATGTCATCTACCCCAACCAACACCTTCCCAGACAAACCTATAGGCAGCTGGCCTCCAAAGATGTCAGAAAGCTCAGTCACAATCAACAGAGGTTCTATCTGACCTGTAGCCCATCACAAACACACTAGTATGTCTAGCTGAGTCCAAAAGAACAACCCAGTTGACTAGTAGACTCATGGGCAGTAATAAATGCTGATTGTTTTAGGCCACAAAGTTTTAGGGTTTTTGTTAAGTGTTAGGTCATTAATATAGTTGGTTGCATTAAAAAATAAGAAAGGAAAGAATCAAAATATGATTTTTCTCTCCTTAAGAAGCAAAATTATCTATGTTTTGTTTTCAGACTTCACATCATATTTGGGGAGGGCCTATGCCTTGTGTTCTCTTAGCTTTGGATGTGGGAAGTATGCATGGTGATGATGACAATGGCATTGAGAAATTACAAGCTAAAAAAAAAATCCCAAAGAAATGTGGGTGGGGCCGATGTAGATGGGAGAAAATTTTGCATGCCTAATGGTATTTTCTAAAAGGACTTCCAATCTGTACCATACATTCAGGCCATGCATCTCATTATGCCATACATTTCATTAGGCTATAGGCTTCATTAGACACTTGAATCAAGAATCTCATTACACACTCCAGACATACATCTCATTATGCCATGCATCTCATTAAGCTCCCAGACAGGAACAGATGTAAAATAGACAAATTTCACCAAGGCTTTGATTCCAGCCCACATGGCATTCTCATCAACCGCAGAGCAAGGGTGGACCAACAATTGGGTGATTTTTGAATGACGCTTGACAGAGAGGAACAAGTTCAAACAGGCACTGTTAAATGACCGAGGAGAAAAAATAGCTTGGTGTCAAATTCCACTTTGCTGTCCATTCGAGGAACGTGTTCCAACTGTCAATCAGGAATCACCTATCAGCGAAGAGCCAGAGATGGGGTGGAAGAGGGCATGTGTCTGTAACACTGCAATCATCTGTCATGAGGCAGACATTCAACAAAGGGTAGCATCAATGTCACCTTGAGTTTGGCTTTAGCAATTGTATCTGTTCTGTGTCCCCAGCTCTAATCAGTTGTTTGGCATCTTCATGAATGTGTCCCCTGATGATGTCCTTGGTTAAGCAATACTTCTTTGATGACCAATGATAAAAACCCAAACTCACACAAATTTAAGCTTAGAAAGTACTGAGGAGTCCAGATATGTGGCTGATTTCAAGCCCAGCCACATCTAAAGTCTGAGGCAACATCCTTAGGACATGAATGCCTTCCTGTCAGTTTTGCTTTGCTCTGTGTTGGCTTCATGCTTAGCACCTTTTCCTCATGAGAGGGTTGCAAGTGGCTCTGAGCTCTCATCGTCCTCACAGCTATCAATTCCAGCAAAAATAGTGTCCTTAGAAAGAGACAACTAAACCTGGGAGCTGACTCTCATTGCTCAGTTTGGGTCAAATGACCATTCAGAAACTAATACTAATCACTTTGTATCAGGAAAATGGAATAATCTGAGTGCCCATTCCTGGGTCATATACCCTCTCCTAAATATAGCCATAGATTGAAAATGGAAGAAGAGCTGGACACCAAGGGAATGTTAGGTAGACAAAAATAATCCATGTTTACTTTGCCTGCTCTGCCCTGGGGATACTCATAGGTCTGGTAAGAATTCTATACTATATATGCACTCTGAAAACTGGAGTGGGGCGGGGGGCTCTGTCTGTGGTCACATGGAAAATATTTGTCACTGCTATTCAAATAAGGGACATCTCATAAGCGATCCAGGGGCTAAGTAAACACCACGGATGTTTCTTAGGCTCTTGTGATACCACAAAATGTAAATAATATTCTGGGAAATTTAGGCTAAAGTGAGTAAGCCATCTATAGATAGCATGACTTCCATATGCCATCAAGTCTTCAGTTTTGAAGGCTAAAACATTTCTTCTAACTACTGGCCCATGTGTAAATGTCTTTAGAAAAGGTTGAATTAGGGAACATAAAAAATACAGAAAACAAACAAAACAGAGGGGAGAAAGTAGAGTTGACTTAATTCCACACCCAGGGCAAAATACTTCCACTTCATGGTTTGCCTAGGGATGTCCCCAGATAGCACTCTGCAACTTTGAATGTATACAAATTTTCTCTAATCTGAAATGATAATGATTCTGGTAGATAGCACTATGGAGTGATGTCCAACCAGAAGCAGCTATTAAAGAATATTTTCACTGGATTTTCTAGACAGTCTTACTCTGAAAAAAGACTGGCTATCCATCCAGTCTTAATCTTCTAGGTCCTTGGGAAGCTCCTTGCCTGTGAAAATATTACAGTTTAAACATTCCCTTCACATTCCTTTGAGATGAAGTGCTATATCACCAATTGTCCAAAGTAGACAAAGCAGTTTCCTTTTCCAACTTAGCAGATTTTTTGGTCTAAAAAAATCATTTAGCTGGAAGATATTAGAGCAGGAGAGAGGCTGGAGTAACTGTTATTGGTCAAATTCTAACTTCATGTAGTAATAGACTCCCTCTGGTACCACATTTCACTGAAACCAAAGGAATAAACTATGTCTAATTTGCAGTTGATTTTTACCCCAAGAACACCTTAGAACTAGAGGAATTTGATACATTCGTGTTAATGAAAGCACTTTTCACATACTTAAAAAAAAAGCCTCGTCAGGTCTTATTTATTGAAAAATAATAAAGCACACATGCTATCATTTTAAAATGATGCTTTTCCCCCTTTTGTTTGATAGGACTTGTTTTTGAGCTTCTTTTTTTGCACTCTTTCAATTAACTGCTTTGGTCCATCACACCATTCTTGAAGGCAAAGGTCAATTGGTAAATGTTTAGCTTCTTCAATCTTTCTTGGCTTTTGGAAACACACCCTCATTCTTTGGCCCATTCTCCATCTGCAGGTGATTAAGAGAGAGAGTTTGTGTGTAGTTAAAAATAAAGAACACATAACTCTCATAGACGCTTGATCTCACATTCAGAAACAGAAGCAAGCTATCTTCCCCTCTTTGTCTCATGAGTTCAATTTTGAAACCACAGACTGAGATTGTAATTACAGGATAAAATGTAAGTCAATATGTTTCCCTGTGAGATTTGCCCTCTATAGTCCTGAATACAAGGATACATGGTTATGAAAGTCTATGCATCCCAGCCGTCCTCCTTACATCCAACTTTCTGAACAATATGGTAGATAGGCTTTGCAATGGATGTTAATGAGAGTGATACCAAGCAGGACCCTTTGGGGCTCCTGGGCACAAAAGCCTTTCTGTGTCCCCCATTTCTTGATTACAGGAAATACACTTCATTCAACTTCAGTGACCTTCCCTGAGTTCCAACAGGCAAGTTCAAAGTTGTTAATTAGGGAAGGCAGGGGATGTGGAGATAAGGGAGGAACAGTCAAGAAACAATAGCACAGCCTTGGGGCAGGGTCCTGGTTCCCCTCAAGGGATACACATAACACTATCTTTGAGCTGTTTTGCAGATACTGAAACCCCCACTAGGTGGGAGAAGTTAACAGCACGCTGCCCACAAGCAAGTAGACCCCAGACCTGTTGAAACCAGAAGGTTGATGACGCTGACTCCCACTTACCTCACCACCAACCAATCAGAATGTCCATGAGCTGATCACACCCTCTTTGAACCATTACAATAGAACTTCTCACTACCCCCTCTTGGTTGGGACACAGTTTTGAGGGCCTTAGCCCGCTGTGGCCCCTTTTGCCTGGCAAAGCAATAAAGCTATTCTTTTCTGCTTCGTCCAAAACTCTGTCTCCGAGAATTAATTCAATGTCAGGGTATAGGGGCTGGAATTTGCTTCAATAGTAACAAGACAGCTCCTGACCCCATTTCCAAATAATGCTTAGGAGATGATTTAAATTTTTTTGAATTGTCATAAGGACATTTAACATGAGATCTATCCTTTAAAATTTTTATGTGTACAATACATTATTGTTCACCATAGGTATAATGTCATAAGGAAAAATTAGGGACTCTTCAACCAGTCAGTTTCAAGACTATAGTGAGAGAAATAAAGGGTCTTGGTGTCTGGTTGTCAATTTCATGCTTTTCAGGAGAGGCTATTAGCCCAGAACACAGTCCCCTGGTGGTCCACGTGGCTCAAAAAAAGAGATGTGAGCCTTTAACAGATAATACCTACTTCAGGGTTTGGGGTCCTGTAACTCTGCAATGTCTTTTCTCGTCATAACAGGCCCAGGGTAACACTTTCCTGTTTCCATTTTGTTGTGAAACTCTTGGCACTTGGATTTCATTTTACGTATACTATTAAATAATATTTAGATATTCAAAGCTAAAAGGGTTTGCTCACTTGATTCAGGTGGGAGCATACGTAGACTTTCAGAAAAAGGGGTTCTGACCTTAGGGTGAACAGTAGAACTTAAAATGCTATTGTTACAATGTGGCATGGGGAAAGCATGATTTAAATGTAAATCTTTTATCTCCAAAGCCATAAAAGACTATGCCTTGGAGGTATGAGAAAATGTAAGCTCTACTGTGGAGCATATAAAAAAAAATTAAAACATTTAGTACTGCACCAAATCTGCTTTTCTGAACTGCATTTTGCTCATAAAATGCTTAGAGTCTATAGTATTGTATTTATATTTCAAACGAGCGGTTGTTTAACCGTTTAGTCTTCGGCTCCTTGACTTCTAGTTCTAAATCTCACAACAACTCACTCCCTGTGAACCCCGCCTTTCTCCTCCCACTAGTCCCCAAACTCCAGATGTGCCTTTCAGCCTGCAGAGCGAATGTCTTCATGGGCAGATCTACCCCCTGGAAACTCTCCAGCCTGGCTCCCACCTCCCTGAACTGCACAGATAGCCAAGGAAAAACGATGTCAGTGCGGAAGGTCATGTCTCCATTTTTATTTCCTCGACCTGCTCCATGGCTTTGAGAGAGAAGAAATACAATCCTGCAATTTGGACAAAGCCATAGGTAGGACTGGGTTTATGACAGGTTTGTATATGGGTTACAGATTGGGCACAGTTGGGAGTGAGGATCCTGCCCAGATTCTGCTCACCGTTTTCCATATGGCTCTGTTGGTGCTAATCGTATCATTACAAGCTGAACTCTATGCTCCCTTTTAGGGATATCCTGCCATTCCCTCGTGTTTTCACCACCTGCTGGCTCATCTACTCCTGGCACCAGTTTCCCAGACTATTTTCTCTGATACCACATGCAGACCAGGCAGAAGTCTTCTCTCCTTGCCACCAAAAGAAACGAATGTCTGTGCAGCCCCGACTGGGGTATTTCACTTGGGTCCAAGTTCCGGGAGCAATTTGAACTAGAAACCATGTCTTTTGTGTTCTCAGAACTGACACGTAACAGACCCTTGATAAGTTTGTTCAGCGAATAAATGAGTGCATTTCACATCCTTCTGAATTTTAAACTTTAACCCTTTGTATAACCTGAAGTGTGTGTAACATACTTTCAGAACATTTCCTGTTTCTTCTACCAGCAATCGTCTAGGAGGCTACGTCTTCTTCCAGCTTCCCCCACACCCCAGGTTAGAACTGGTCCCTTCTTAGGCTCTTAGTACAACCAGTGTGTTCCTTCTTAGCCCTAGTGCAACTAAGTAAGTGATGATGTCTGTAATTGACCATCTATTGTGCTCCCAGCTAGACTATAAACCCATGAGAACAAAGGATCACATTTATCGTGTTTCTCACTGTATTTACAACACCAAGATGATGTATAATAGTATAAAAGGCATACTATCACATTTGTCAGATGAAAGAGAATCAATCAGTAATTTTCAAAGTGTATATGTATTTGCTTGGCTTCCTGGTTTGTCTAAGATATCTTTAGTTACTTCTCCAAAATCTTCTTTAATTTTCCCCCTAAATCTCCACTCTCAGCTTTGAATGTCTTTCTCTGCTCAGTGTCCTCTCCTTTCGAGCCTTTTACTGAGATGCTATAACATTCAGGCATATAGATTCAAGATGATCTCAGTATATTCCCCACATATATCCTTATGCACCATAAAACTTTCCCCTGCATTCTATTCTCATGACAATTAAACATAGCCCAGATGTTTTTCCTTATCCCTAGGATATTTTATATCACAATTACTCTTTCACTTCACACTGTAAGACCATTAACCCTGTGAGACAGGCAGTGCCATCCCATTCTTCAGTTATGGAATCTCAAGTTCCTGCACACACAGCAGAAGAGTCATTGATTCACTCTGTACTGTCTGGCAGGTCTCTGTACAACATCATAATTTCTTCCTATAGTACTTTCTTTTTTTCTGTTCAAGTAATCACAGCCCTCAGCTAGATGCTGATTATTTCCAGCTGCGACTAAGAAACTTTCAATTCTAGAATGTTTTCTTTAGATCTGTCTTTTTCATTTCTTCTATTATTGTATCTAAATATTAGAGCTTTAAAGAGTTCCCATGGTCATGCTATGAGGACTTTAAAGAAGGAATTCCCCAAAGGCAAACAGCTCAGCAAAATTATTTACTATCATATATGATTAATAGATAATAATATCCTTAATATATAAAGAATGTATAAGATAAATTATAAAGTTTATAATTGAAAAAAGGGGTGAGACTACAATTATCTAATAAAAGGAGGAACATGGTAGGCCAGTAAACACAAAGAAAAATATTTCTAATCTCTAGAAATCAGAGAAAGTAAAATAAAATAAGAGAATGTGAAGTTTTGTTTTGTTTTTTAATGATTGTAGTTAATGTTCATTATGTCTCATGAGTACTTTCCTAGATTTTTGGTCAGATGACCGCCACTTTCAGCAACTTATATCAACAGTAATAAAAATGTCTATGTCTTATAACCTCATAATCCTCCTTTTAAGAATCTAGTGTAAAGAAATCATTATAAATTTAAATAAAGTGTCACACATAAAAATGTTCTTCACTATGGTGGATTAGATCCTAGACTGGAAAAAAAAAAGAAATTGAAAATGGACTGTGGATTAGACAATGGTATGATATCAACATTAAAGTTTCAACTTTTAAAAATTGTTCTGTGTTTATGTAGGAGAAAGTTCTTGTTTTTAGGAACTGCACAATGAAGTGTTTTGGGGTAAAGGGATAGTTTATTCTCAAATTGTTCAGAAAAAAGGTATGCATGTTTGAATACATATGTGTGTGTGTGAGAGAGAGAGAGACATAGAGAGAGAGAGAGAGAGGGATGGCAATGATAAAGCTAGGTAAAAGTTATATGGGAGTTCCTCGTAATATGCTTGCAACTATTTTTCTCCAAGTTTGAAATTATATCAAAACAAAAATAACAACACATGCTCTTCACTGTGTTATTTATACAAGTGAGAAAAAATAGAAACCACCAACATGTTAAAAAATAGGAGAAAGTCTAATTAAATTATGATACAGTTACATGATGGAAAATAGAGAAGCTATTAAAATTGTTTACAAAAAATTTGTTAAGAAACTGGAAGAACACTTACAGCATGCAGCAAAATGAAAAGATTCGAATAAAAAACACAAATACAACATGCTATTAGCTATACAGAAACAACAAATTATTGACTGTTGGTAGGATTTCTAGTGAGTTTTAATTTTTGGTTATACTGTTCCTTGTTTTCCATATATTTAAAATGATAAGCATTCATTTTATTTAAAAAAGGAAAAGATTTCAATTTCTAGTCTTTATTTTCCTTTTTCATTATCTATTTATTTATTTGCTAGAAAAGAAGAAATTGGTCGCCTTCTCCCATAAAAACTTTCACTGGGAGAGCAAGATTGGGGTACAATGATGTAATAAAATCCTATGTCTGGATGATGTCAGTCTGCTTTTTAGATGCTTATCCACACGTATGCTCTCTCTTTACGTTGTAAACTGCCAATGTGGGAAAATACACATTCACTTCTATTTTCTAATAGTTCAGCCTCACATGGACAATGCTGCTTCTTGATAATGGTGCTGTTTTCCATTCTGGATCCTTGGTGTGTAGAATATTGGAGCACTGGCTTGGAGGCTAGGAAAACCTGTTTGAAACTTGACCGCTAACTAACCATATGACCTTGAGGGAATTTTCAAGTCTCTCTGAGCTTTCGTTTCCTCACCCATAAAATTGGAACATCAGTACTTACCTTTTAGGGTAGCTGTCAAGATTAAATGGGATAACATATGTAGAGAAATTTGCCTGGTGCATCCCTAACTTTTGAGACATTAACATGGCTGTTGACATCATCTCTTAATTTTTTATAACCTGAGAGGTTGAAAGGGAATTCTTCTTCTAATTCTCCAGAGCAGATAAAGAAGAAACTGAAGCTCCAAGACCTGCACCTATGTCTTGTCTCTTGACTCTTGAGTTTTCAGTCACTAAAGACTAAAGAGAACACAAATTAGAATATCATCATATTAATCCCCTTCAGGGTTCAATAAGTCATGTTTTTCCTCGAACTTCAAAACCACTCACCTACCTCTAAAGGAAGAGAGTCCCATGCCTTTCTTAAAGATCAGGCAGTAAAGAAATGCTACAAAACTGAAGTATTTCTCTTTTTTTCCCTTCTTTCTAATGCCACTCATAGAGGAGTTACTTGCTGAAAATCTCCTCCTTTCAGACTTTTGAGTTTTCATGGCACGTAATCATTTCCTCCAGAGGATTATATCCGAGTCCACCAAGTTTTCCTGCTAAAGCAGCACAGCCTTGCTCCCAAATAAGCCAGGATTTGGTGGGCAGAGGCCAGGGGACCGTTGTTTCCTCCCCGACAGCATTAAGCTGTTCCTTTTGCAAAGGTCACCTGGGTGAGGCTGAAAGGATTTAGAAAGGATAAGAATTTAAGGACCAAATATATAAAAAGTGTAAGCCCTTTAACTTGTCTTCATTTCTCTCTGCAAAAGAATGAAAGCAATGCATAATGTTTCTTAAATAAGAAATAGTATAACCATTCAGCCTGCAAGAAGGCATAAGGGATATTTAGACTCCTAAGGGAAGATAAGGTCCCTTATTAATTCTTTCTTATTGCCATATCCTGAAAAGAAAATGTCTTTCGTGAACTTTCTGTTGAGATCACCCTAGTGCAGACCCATTCAAAATCAGTTCTGGAAATCAAATTGCTCTGTGACAGAAGCAGAACACCTGAATAAGTTCAGTGACCAGGACAGTGATAAAAATAGGATTCCTAAGTACAGACCATTTTCCCAGCTCCCAGGGCCTTCCTGCCTCACCAGAAACTCTAAGTTCTTTCCTGGCATCCCTGGCTCAACCCACAACCCATCCTCTTGCAGAGCTCAGCTGACAGTCTGTAAATCCCCTGTAAATATTAGCTAACAATGAAGATGTGCTCTCCTTCTCCCCAAGGGCATTTGCATCTAAGAATAAATAAGCTTTCATATTCCCAGAGAATGAAGCTGTGATGATGGAATAATCAACACTGAGCTCGAGATTTAATATTAGTGTTCATCCATTCCATGAACTCCATCTAATGTACACGTAGGGTACAATCTCAAAGAACTTACAGTCTAGTGAGAAAAAGCTCACTGTCCAGTCAGCCAGTCTAGTGATAAAATGCCCTATAACCCAGCTTCAGAAGAGGTCTGCACAGAGTTACATGTAGCACAGAGAAAGGTTATCTGCATAGGGAGATCAAGAATGCCTAAGAATTTCACATATAAGTGATATCATACAATATTTGTCTTTCTCTGTCTGGCTTACTTAGTATGATAATCTCTAGGTCCATCCATGTTGCTGCAAATGGCATTATTTCATTCTTTTTTATGGCTGAGTAATATTCCATTGTGTGTGTGTGTGTATATATATATATATATATATACCACAGCTTCTTTATCCATTTATCTTTCAATGGACATTTAGGTTGCTTCCATGTCTTAGCTATTGTAAATAGTGCTGCAGTGAACATTGGGGTGCATGTATCTTTTTGAATTAGAGTTTTCTCCAGATAGATGCCCAGGAGTGGGATTGCAGGATCATATGGTACCTCTATTTTTAGTTTTTTGTAAAAAAATTTTTTTAAAAAGAAACAAATTTGTGATTAAAATAAAACAAACAAACAAAAGAATGCCTAAGAATGATGAGAGAGCGCTTTCCTTTACGAGGCAATTTTGTATCCCCTATAAGCATTAATAGAAGCCTGAGTCAGGGGTTCTGTTCATTTCACACGTGAGTATGCCAAATTACAGAGAAGTTCACTGGCCTGGCCAGGGCAAAACAGCCAGTAATGGTGGAGCCTTTACTGACATAAACCCAGACCTGTCCCTACTCAGCCAGAGCTCGTTTTCCAGGACCTTGTGTGCTCAGCCCAGCTCCTTCCAAACCCGTCTACATGTTTATCTGTTAATGATATGATTCAGTCTTCTTAGGAGCAGGACCAATCAGCTTGGCTTAAGTGATTCAGGAGTCTCAGGGCAAATCGAAATGCAATCACCATAATGTAAAACACGGACTAAGTCCTCCTTCATCCCTTCCAGAAAAGTGAGGGAAGTGAGGTGGGGACCAGATACTGCTTTAAACAGGAAGTCAGCCAATTCAGAAGGAACACTGGATGGCTTAACTCCCCAACCCAGCCCTCACTGGTGAGAAACCAACCACTGACTTCCTGAAAAATCCATGATATAGTAGAAATGTTTAAAAAATATAAATAAAAGCAATGCTTTTTCATTATTTTCACTGTAAAGAAAACATCATTCTTACAAAGTTAGGTGGAGAAGAGTCTGACTTTACCAAAGCCCATGGAGTGGAATCTTGATGGTATCTTAATTCTTTAAAGCCTGCAAGAGTCCATTCATGTATTCATTCAACAAATGCTTGATGCCTACAACGATCAGACACAGTCATAGGCCACCTGTGATACAAAGATTAATGACACAAGGGTCCTATTTCAAATACCTCAAATCCTGGTGGAGAGGGAGCCAGGGAAATGAGCAGCTTGAGTTCAATATGGTTAAGTTCTATCGGGAGCATGGTGGGTCACCTAATCCAGACATGGGAAAACGAAGCAAAGTGGGCTGCCCGGGCAAGGACATGAGCTGACGTTGGTGTAATGCAGGTGTAGCAGGTAGCCAGGTGCAAAGAGAGCCAAGAGTCTTCCGGGCACAAGGAGCAGCAGGGGTAGGCAGGAGGGCTTTTGAGGAATTGCAAGTAATTGTGGGGAGGGATGGGTAGAGGTGGAGCATGAAGGGAAAACTGAGGCCAGTAAGATAAGCTGCAAATTTTATGGGGAGCCACTGGAAAGTTCAGAGCAGATAATGTGACATATTAAATTTTTACTTTAGACGGATTCCATTGCAGGATCTGGGAGGATAATAAACAATGACACAGCTGACTATAAAAACACACACAACCATTTTGGGGGAGAGAACATGTAAAAGAGGAAAGGAGGCTGATTTCCACCAGATAAAATAAGACCTCATTAATTTATACCCTGCTCCTCAGAAAATTGGTCTAAGTCAACGTCGGCTGAACTAAAATTTACCTTTGCATTGATGCAAAAACAAACAAAACAATACTATTGTCAAGCAAGATAATACTGTGTAAATGAGATTTCTGTGAGGAGGTTTTTAAAGAACAAACTCTTTTCCTGGTTTCGTTGAACTAGTAGAGTATATATACACTTACTTACCAGAAATGTCCCTGGATGATTCCCAATGAGAATTATTTATTCATTAATGCAGACATGGTAGTTCAGTGATCTTAAAATTACAAAATTTCATTAAAAATAAAAAAATAACTAAACTTCAGTAATTTAGACTGGCGTCTCTCCAATATAAGGAGTTACTCTCCCAGGTTTAACTGATTTGCCCAGGAGGTTAGCAAGCAATTTTGGAACTGTGTAATCAAAATCTAAATGGATCTTAATATCCCCCCCAAATTAATATGTCTGTTACAACATGAGCAAGTTATTCCCTTCACACCAGTAGATTCTGGTTCAGTGATTATTAAATTCTGGATTATTTGTAAGAAAAACATTCTATGAACAAAGTCATCTTTTAGATTTGCCTGTTTTGTTTGATTTTGTTTATTTTCTTTGGGTCTCTTCCATCTGTAGAAAGTCATTCATTTCTCAAATACACGGCACAGCTATGTACCCACACTGTGCTATTCATTGCAAGGTCCTGGATGACGAGGGCTCCATCTCTGCCTTCAAAGGGATCGGCATCTGCTGAGGGATATTGTGACATAAACAAACCTCTATTAAATGATGCAATAGATCCCACAGTGGGATTTACTTCGGGGGTGATGGGAATACAGAAGAGCAAGAACCCAATTGTCCAGAGGGTAAGTTTGGGGAAGGTTTCCCAGAAGAGGTGACTAAGCGGCTTGATGAAAAGTTCGAGCAGATTTCTTCTGCATTTTAGGTAGAAGGAGCGAAGACATGAAACTACATTGATTGTGTATAAGAAAGAGTGACTAGTTGAGAATGGACAGAAATGTTTTACGGGGAAAAGATATGGGGGGAAGGATAAGAATGTAAGTGAGGCATATTGAATGGTGTTTCTCACTCCAGGCTGAGTGTCTTACAGGCAGCTGTTAAAGCATCTCTACACGAATTTCACGCTGATACCCATTGCTCTAACCATGGAAAGCTATTTACTTCTGTCCCATCATTCCCAGGAGGTGTTGACCTCCTGATCAAATAATGGGGAAGTGATAGATTCTGGGATCCCCAGAATTGAAGCCTGATGTCTTTCCTCACATAGTTTACAGGTTAATAAAATTATGCTCAGCCTATCTGCTTTCATTACTTTTATAGTCCCCTCCATGGACACTCATAAGATTTTTAAAAGGCAACTGAAATTAAGTACCAGTCATTTTGATCACACACACACACACACACACAGTGAGCCAAAATAATTTTAAAATATGAGGAAACGTGGTGGGAAAATCTATCCAAAAACTTGTGTGTGTCTGCATGTATGTGTTTGTGTTTACTTTCTTTTACCCCCATCTATTTAAGCAGAAGTAGGTTTTTGAGAAGTCCTACCCTTGGAGGAAGCAGTTTCAAAAACGTGATTTAAATATCAAGAGCAAATACTGGAAGACTCAGAGCAAAGCATTTATGTCATAAATCTTCATGTGGGGAAGAATCCAGGATGATGCAAGAGTTGTTTTCCAGCCATCCCATGAGGGGATTTGAATCTTCTTGTGTAGGAGAGAGAGAGGGAGAGATAAAGCAGAAAAGAGAGACTAGTATGGGATACCTGGGGTGGGATTCCTGTTTGAGGGCATCAAAGAAGCCCCAGAATATATCTGTGGGATTGCAGAATAAAATTTAACCAGAGAAAGAGAATTTTTCCTAGAAAAGTCACTCCCTTCTTAGAGGAGCCAAGCCCTTCTCCTGTAGTGGGGGAGAGAAGCTGACAGGGCAGACCTACCTAAAGGAGGGCCTGAGAGTCCCTGGCCACGGAGCAGCAGGGTGATGCAGACCAAAGCTTTCTGTGCCTCCAGGAGGGATCCAGAAGAATATGGAAGACCCAGAAGTAGTTGACTCTGGTGTTGGGACCAGAAGGGGACTGTGCTTCAACTCAACACACGTGGCCACAGCAGGAGTACTGACTAGCTGAAGCCACACAAGTAAAGGTTGATGGCAGGACCTGCAGGACTGGTTACCTGCCCAGAGGGCTGGTAGGTTGGAAGACGCACAAGGACCAATGCAAGCCTGCCTTCAACCTAGAAGCAAAAGGTCTAGGGGGAAGAGATACTGAATTGACTGGGCAGCTACTCCAGAGTGAGTGACTTTTCAACCCCAAATGATCGAGTGACCTTGATTTGGCAAAACTATGTTCTCTGACACAGCAGAAATGGGATCTTGTGAGCTTGGTAGACCTCAGTAATTTAGAAATAAATTCTATTTTGTACACCTGAATTCATCAGTGCACAATTTCTCTTCATGGCACACATATTCCATCTTAAAGGAGGCAAGTGGAACACCCCAAAAGGTCTCTTCTAAACTATGAAACAACAAGGAGCTTAGTTGGTGGATATAAAATCAATGCAGAGAGCTTTGCATTGGTTGTCAATCGTGAAATACGGAGAAATGAATCGGTCCGTATTGGAATCAACTCAACAAGCTTGAGTTTATTGGCATAATTCTCTTCAAACTGGCTTAGCATGTAGGGTGGAAACATAAAACAGGGATCTTAAGCCTCTTGAGGAAAGCTGATTCCCCTCCAATCCTGCCTTCCAAATGGCAGAAAACTGGGGGAGCTGGAGTAAATGGCCACTGGGTTCTATGTGTCACCCCAGGGGACCTGTATGGGACATTCTTTGCCCCAGCTGTGTGAGGAGTCCTCTGTAGATATGACTTCCTAAAGACCACATCCACGGTGCCTCTCATTACAAAACCTGATGAGACACTTATGAGAAGAGGCTGGGGGTCAGTCCTGTCTTAAAGGACAAGTAAAATATACAGTGCTCCTAGAGGTCCTTTAATAAGCCCAGCTATCAACACCTTTTTGGGGGATACAAACTAGGTTTGTTACCCAACATCCAATGTGCCATATAGGAAAATTCTATCCCACACTCTAAATACCTGAGGTGTAAACTTATTGCCAGGGAAGAAAATAAGTGTCAGAAAACCTCACATTACCCCCAAACTATACTATATAAAGAAATCAGGTCAAATAGCTGGCTCTAGAAAGATGGGGTTTTTTCAGTGTAATCATTGTGTTTACCTGGAGAAAGCAAAATGGATCTCTACAAGTCAGGACCTAGAAACAAGTGTGTAATTACTAATTTTAGGGGGTTATTCTCCCCTAGATACACATGCCCAACTCCCACCAAAATTAATCTGCATTGCCTTCAAGTGTGGAGGGAAAAATAGGCTCCCTGGCTGTAACTGCAGAAGTCATGAAATTCCCTTATAAGTTCACGTTGCCTCTTAATAATACTTCAATATCGAAGCTTGTTTGTTAAATAGCAAAGACTCACTACAACTATTCACTGTGAAGCCTTTCCAGGAAAAGACCCCAGCGTGCATTGAATATTTTGGTGTTTTCTTAGAAATGATTAGTTTTTTAATTACTTTAAGCAGGCGGAAAACAACGCTTTCGAAATTATTCAGGGGAGGGGTAATTTATAACCATTTGGATTTGAAGGTGGAGCTGGGGCGTGGGTAGAAACAGGATTTTACCAAGTCCTTCATTTTTCCCTTTACTTTTCAAGCACATTGAACCACATATTTCTTAATGAATGATAACATACAGCAAAGAGTAGGGAGTGAAACTGTTGCTTGCCATTATTTATAATGGAGAGCTGGAGGGCAAAAACAATGGAAAGGAAGAGACTTAAGCTATACTTTTTTAAAATAGAAACCTAAACTGCCACTTACTGTACTTAAGCATACTTTTTGACCTTAATTATTTTCTGCTTGTAGTTTAATATTCATTGGAGAGGAATTAGAAAATACAAGGAAAGAAATAAAACTCACTTTTAAACGCCACCACCCAGACACTATCACGTTCATATTTTCTGGGTTTTGGCCATTTTCACTGAATATACTTTATTTTTATGAAATTAAAATTCAGAATCTATACAGTCACGTGTTGCTCTTTTATGACATTTCACGTGCATTTTAAAATTTTATTAAAAATCTGTGAAAACATTATTTTAACCAATTTGATTATTGGAATCATAATCTTAACCTCCCTCCCCTTTTGTGCTATACAGACAATAAAATGAGACCTATCCTTTTGTATTAACTCTATATAAATTATCTGAGTAAATTCCTATATGTGAAGCCATCTTTGTAGGTTTCCCCATATCTTTTTTACTGTTTTTAGCAAGTAATTCAAGGGCCTCGTGGGACAGAAGTAAAAAACAGGAACACAGTGGAAAGTCAGTCTCCTTTCCCACCTTTTGTTCCCAAGTTGTCTTCCTCAGAGACAGCTCCATTACCAGTTTCTTCTGTGTATTTTCAGAAAGACTGTGGCATGAAACTCTGTTTTAAAGATTTTTGGTACACGTTCATCGACTTTTTTTCCAGCGCATCTCTTGCTATCAGTGGTACCAAGAATGAGGTGCTGGTGGGTGCAGAATTGAATGGTGATGGTCAACAGTGGCTACTGGTTCTGTTTCCCTTCCTCTTTCCTCTTCTTGGAGGAGACAAAAGGCCAAGGGCAAAAGCTAGGCCAACCATAGTAAGCCACCCCCAGCCTAACACTGAAATTGTTTCAAGGATCATCACACGACCCAAGGGCCAAGAGGGACCTTGAGGGCTTTTATATATTGTAATGGGGAGGGTGAACCCGGCTACTTACTGGCACTCTTCCCCTGCAGTGTTGCATTCCTGGTACAGCTTGTGGATAGAATGAAGCCAAGTCACAAGAAGCAGATCTCAGAAAGAGAAGATGGCACCGAGTGACATCATGTGAACACCCACCTCTACCAGGTGTGATGGTCAGTTACTAAAATCAGCAAATCCATTTGACTTTTTTTGAACTAGTTTGAGGCATGGTTTCATCACTTGTAATTGGAAGAAACTGATTCCTACAATAAGAGATGCCCTTTTCATGTGTAAATGCAACCTGCCAGCAGTAAAAAGAACCCATACAGCAACCCTGATGCCAGGGAAGAATACAGCTAGAGAGAAGCTCCCAGGAGGGCAGCCTCTGTGAAACAACATATAGGCGCTCACCAGACTTGACAAACTGAGGCGAAATATACCACAAACTCTATGCTGTGCATCTGGTGCGTGCAGGTGTTTGTACAGAATGGAAGATGGTAGAGCCCTCGCAGACACCTGCCCTGGTGCAGCCTGCAGGGTAAAACTATGCAGCTTCTGTGCATTCGAGTTAGTTGTATCTGGATTATTATTTTATGAGTTTTGAGGTTTTTATCACTTTGCCTGAATTAGAGAAAGAACATAGAGTAACTACTTAGCAAGACTGAGCTCCAAAAACACAGATTTAAATATAATTCAAGCCAGGCCTGCATTACTAGGTGGGGAGTACCCATCTCTAGCACCTAAACTAGTCCTATCTGAAATTTGCACTTAGAAGACCCAGAACCAGCATAACGCTCATTCATGTATGGATGAGGTGGACAGCTCTTGTCCTTGGACTGAACTATGATGGGCTGAGTAGAGAGAATCAATCCAGCTTAACAAAGATTTAACATATCTGCATGCACAAGCATACTCACACACTCATGCACACCTCTGCACACATATACACACACACACAGTTGCACTTATAAATGTTCCAGGCTTGATAAGTCTGCAGGCCACCGTTGCGAAAACAGCGCTCGCTGTGGGAGAGGAAGACAAAAAAGCAATCCAGCCTTAAGCTTCCAATGTTTCATCTGAGCTTGAGTTTACACTACCAAAGAAGGAAAACGAAAAACGTGCTGGAATTTTGTCATTTAGTGACAATCATTATTTGTAACAAATCCCCAGGTAATTTGGACCCATTAATGCTCTGATGCCCATCATCTATTTTCTCTTCCGACCCGAGCTATCGAGGGTTGGAAGATCTAAAAATGCTCCGCACCCTCCCACATCTCTGCCTTCTGTCCTTTTGATATGAATCGTAGGAGCAAAGTAAACAGAAAGCTCTGTTAGAATTTCCCTTTTTACAAATGAGCCATAAAATTGTCCATTAATCAGTCCTGGCTCCCAGGGGCCAGTTTGCGTTGTGAAGGTTTCCTTTTCCTTTTCTGTTCCCCATTTTGTTGAAGAGATTACAGAAAAGAAAAAAAAAAAAATCACATAGCAATAAGCCCCAAAGAATAGGCTTAGGAAAGCCAGCTTTTTTCTTGGAGTAAGCAGCCTCTGGCCTGAGCCAGATTCTCATCATTCAGCACCGTTCAAAACTTTCAAACTTACCCTGCTCACTTTAGACTCCCTTTAAAATATAAAATCTTCTTCTCCCCTTCCCAGAGGTTATGTTCTCCCAATTACTCCTACAGATACTATGTGTAAGTCTTTAGCTCCATAAAAAGGCGTCTTTGGATGTCTGAGGCAAGAATCCATGAGCACACAAATAAAGAAATCCTGGAAGAATTCACTCTGAGTTTGGCATCTCATGGCTTCCCCAAACTTAACTGCTACAGGAGGTGTCAGTTCTGGCAGTTCTTGAGTTTATCTTGAGGGTGTTTCCTTTAGCAGACAGAGGAGGAAATATCGAGCCGGGAGCTGTCGGAGAGGAGAAGCAGCAGGAGGTAGACCCTTTGGCTGCAGCATCCTCATTGGACAGTTGCTTGCCCGGACCAACCTGCCCACCTGCATTTTTCCCATGAACCAGATTTCTTACCTTCAGCAAGACTCCCGCGCCACAAATACAGACACTACACAAGCATCGTCAATACACAGGCTGTTTTAAAATATATATTTGCCATCAGTTTTATGTACAATAAGAAAAGAAAAAGATTGTGCAAAAACTGACTTTAATGGGACTGGAACAAAAGAACTTTCTTTGTTTGGTTTGGGGCTGCTGGCTTTTGTTAGCCTCTGAACCCTTACTGCCCCTCTCCCTCTAGTTCTCCATTTGTATTTTGTCCTTTATTTACACGAAGCATGAAACTTCCATAAGCTGCCTTAAGGGATTTCTTTATTTTTCTTTACCTTTTTTTCAAACTAAACTGTTTGTTTAACCTGGGGGGTTGGGGAGGGAACAAAATAGCCAGCAAAGATTTTTATGTCTAAAGGAGAGTCACCCTGAGGTTAACTTGGAAGCCAAACAGTATTAAAAGTTTATCTCACAAATGTTGAAGCTAAATGCTGCAATGTGGGGGTGCCCTGTGTAAAATAGAGCTATTTCTTTTAGAGAAACCCCTTGTTCATCTGGGAGGTGGCATCTAAGCTCTTTAAATGAGCTGAGTGTGACTAACTGGGAATCCCCCTTCTTTGGTCCTTAATGCTGTTTGGGTATCACGCGTGGTAAATTAAATACATTGGTCTGAATTGATTAATTGTTCCATAAATCTTCTGAGAAAGTAGATGGGCCTCCTCATCATTCTTCTTTGTGAGAACTCCTGCAATAACATCGCACTTATGCACATAAAATTCTGGAAAGTCTGGACTTGTATTTGCAGTGACTCACTCACACCTATTGAAACATTCCTCCCCTTCAGAGACAACAGAAGTGTGAGTTCTTTGAATCATTGATTTCCTTCACACAAACACGTTGGATTTTACTAACATACCTTATGACTTTATTAGTCTACCTTATTTTATATGTCCTACAGGCTTTGGCAGTTTTGCACATTTAATTGAAATGCATTGGCTTCCATAAAAAGAACTGGCTTAAATCAGAAAGGAATTTCTCATAATCTCTCCGATGTTAACACTTGGACATTTGACAGTACCTGCTGCAGCGTCGTGTTTATGCAGCTTGGGTCTGATTTAGTGTCTGTTTCAGTCAAGCTGCAGGATATCTCTTGGCTGTCGTGCAGATGGGGAGGAAGTTCAGGTGGGATGGGGGTGGGATGCTGAGTCCAGACTAGAAGCCAAGAGTGACCTTCATTATGCATACTTTCATTGGCACCTGTGTCACCCAGGAAAACTATCCTGGAAAGGGAGTAGATGACAGGTCAGCTCTTGTGCCAAGTTGCTTGGCCCATCTGCCCTGCCCCCACTGACTTTCATGGGTTACAGGGTTAAGTAACTTAGCCCCTATTTACCTCTGGGCCAGCCAACTACTGCTGAGATCCTCTGCGAGGCAAATCACAATCCCCTTCAATGAAACAGACGATGCATTACAGGAGGAACACTTGCAGCCCTGGCCTCATTCTCTGGCATGACACTGGAAGGCAGAAGCCATTCCCGCTAGGATAAGGTGGCCAGTTAGGAGTAGGTGAAAATCTCAGACGATCCACATTCCCCCATGTAGCTGTTCTACTAATTCTTTCCGTATTGACCTCCACGGGGAGTGGCAAGGTTGTTCTTGGACAGTGAGGCAGGGTTGCAAGCTTACTCACACTTCACTCGGATGTACAGAGGAAATGAGTGCCTTCACGCCTCAGTTGTGTCACTAATCTCTCACAAAGCCATCCATACATACGGAGAAGCTGGGAAGAGCACCCTAGATGTAGTGCAAGTCAGCAGTTTACACTGTTTCTTGAAGCAATGGGTAAATGTTCAGTTTTTCAAGTTTCTTTTTACATCTTTATTGGAGTATAATTGCTTTACAATGGTGTGTTTGTTTCTGCTGTATAACAAAGTGAATCAGCTCTATGTATACATATATCCCCATATCTCCTCCCTCTTGCGTCTCCCTCTCTCCCACCCTCCCTATCCCACCCCTCTAGGTGGTCACAAAGCACCGAGCTGATCTCCCTGTGCTATGCGGCTGCTTCCCACTAGCTATCTATTTTACGTTTGGTAGTGTATATATGTCCATGCCACTCGCTCACTTTGTCCCAGCTTACCCTTCCCCCTCCCTGTATCCTCAAGTCCATTCTCTAGTAGGTCTGCATCTTTATTCCCATGGTCAAGTTTCTTTTCATCCCTGCAGTCCTCTCCAAGATGGCGCCTGGGGTTTGGGGAAGGGGGCTGGATATGGTCACGTGGAGCAGGGACTGGTGATGGTAGATGGCAGAGGGACCCATGATCTGGACCTGGTTCTCTCCTCTAAGGTCTGAGGACCATCAGCCACCAGCCCTGGATGACTGGATCCCACTTCTGTGCTACCTAGTGCCATGGTCTCCAAGGTGAGTCTGTGAGTCCCACACCATCCTTGGACCAAGTGGTCTGCACTGAGGGCCTCGGCCACCTCTGCCCACCACAGCCCCCCCCCCCCCCATCGCCACCCCCCACCCCCGC
>NW_020175039.1:3531524-3554350 GCF_003031525.2 Neophocaena asiaeorientalis asiaeorientalis | reverse complement strand
CCATCGGCAAGCTCACCAGTCAACACCCAGAGAACAGAGGAACTTCTGGATGTCTTCCTCACTTCACTAAAGCCACAGAAGACTCTGAGAGCACAACTCAATCCCTGCTTCCCTCTGATCTTGTGGATTCTGATGAAGTTGCTTCAGGACAAGACGGTGGCAGAGGCAGATCTGGGTTTTGAAGCACTGACATTTTTTTTTTTTTTTTTTTAGCAGCCAGAGTTTATTTCTACTTATATGATACTCAAGGAACTTTCAGACAGTTCAAAGACCCAAAGACATCTCTGGGTTTAATATAATATAGCCAGGGACTGGCTTTTGCTGCCTCTGTTTTGAAATCCTCAGGATGACCCTGGGCAGTTCAATGCCTCACTGATTCTTTTGGTCCAAGAGTGGAGTTTTCTGAGTTTCAGTGTGATCCATACATGACCATATTTCCATTAATGAGGACAAAAACAATGTTGGAAGCAATGATTGTCATTGAGAGGAAGAAAGGTAAATGATCAGAGAAGAAAGCTCTCACAGCAGTTATGAAGAGCAAACATTTTAATCCGGTTTAGAAAAAACAGATGTGCTTATGGAATCTGTGTGAAAACCCTTCTTGTTTTATTCTTCGAAACCAGATGCACTGACCACCAGCTTGAGTAGCTGGGATCATGAGGACTCTTTTATGATTAAATGAATCTCCTTAACAACAAGCAAACACCTTTCAAGATGTAGTATATATACATATATACATGTGTGTGTGTATATATACAGAACACTACTCGGGAATAAAAAAGCATGAAATAATGCCGTTTGCAGCCACATGGATGGACCTAGAGATTATCATACTAAGTGAAACAAGCCAGGCCGAGGAAGACAAATAGCATGATATCACTTATATATGGAATCTAAAAAAAGGATACAAATGAACTTATTTACAAAACAGAAATAGACCCACAGATATAGAAAACAAACCTATGGTTACAAAAGTGGAGGGGGAGGGGGGAGAAAGATAAATTAGGAGTTTGGGATTAAAATATACACTCTACTATATACAAAATGGATAACCAACAAGGACCTACTATATAGCAGGGAACAGGGAACTATACTCAGTGTTTTGTAATAACTTATAATGGAAGAAAAGATAAAAAAAGAATGTATATACTTATATATATGTATAAAAGAATCACTTTACTGTATACCTGAAACTAACACATGTTAAATCAGCTATATTTCAATAAAAATTTTTCAGAGAGACAAAACGTCTGAAGCATAGACAATTTTAAGGGCTTTCTTTAAGGAAAATAAAAGGGTCGGGGAGAAGGATGCAGTATTATCAGTACAAGAGCAGGTACAAAGGTTAATATTAATTTAAGTGAAAAATAAAACAAAGTATAAAATTTTAAATGGTGGAAATTAACACGAACATTATAAAAACCAAGAAAAATATTATAATATTTTTGTTACATTGCTGTCTGGTGCACATCTATAAGATATTCCCCTATAACTTTGGCTGTATGTTTTCTTATTGCTTCTTCCTATGGCAGTCATTTTTATTATGTTTCATAGAGAGAATAAAAATAATATGTAGCTGGATCTACTATGGTTGACCAAAACTTGTCTGTAGTATTCTTAGTTTAAAAAGTGAAATTCATCTCTAAAACATTTCATTGAGAACGTCATATAAGTTTGTAGGATTACATATTGCCAAATTTCTTTCATGTATGGAAGCTTAACATTCCAGGGTATTTCAAATTGTCTTACTCAATGACAAATCTTAAATACTCTTTCATTGATAACACTGACTAACCCATTTGCTGTTGATTTCAGGCAGTAGTGGAATATCTGAACTTTGTTATCCATGTCAGTATTTTATATCACATCAGCAAGAAATTTAAATTTTTTCCAATATGCTTATATTACTTATTTCTCATCATTAATTGAATTATCAAACAATCCACAAGTCTACTCATTATTGCAATAGGAAATTCCTTTCTTCATTTTATATGAATTGAAAAAAATATGTATTATGACTTGCTTTTTGGTGGTGGAATAATTTCTATTGAAGTCATAAAAAATATGAAAATAATTGCATTTTATGGCTCATTTATAATTATATATGGTACATTATTGAGTGAATTCCTGTCAGGATAGAATTTTTATTTTTGAGTAGGTGTCAATAAAGATTGAATTCTCCATTAAAATGTTACGTAAATGATGATAGGGAATTTTTTTTTTTTACAGACTAACTTCTGGTCCCGTACCCTTCACATACTGTTTCCCCTTTAGGGTCCCTACTGAGAACCAGGATATGAGAATTTTCTGTCACTACATTATGGCATCACAATAGCAGGTGAGTCAGTGAATTATAACCCTGGCTATTACAATGCAGGGCATTTGCATAAACATGCCTACACAAGAAATAACTATGAATTTCTAAATATATTCCACTAACACCAAACTGACACTCCCCCAAATCAGTTTCCCCTCAGCCATATCCCTACATTGTCTATTGAGACCTGATAGGAAGAGAAGGTGTTGCTAATACACTTTACTTTTATTTCTCTTTTTTTTTCCCCTTCCAGGCCCTGCAGCTTAAGTTTCATTAACTTCACCATAAATTCAGCTTTTGGTAGAGCCTGCAAGGTGAATCCTTACAAACGACAGTGTTCCAAAGGCGTAGGGGCAGTGGGAGCAATCTTGTCAGAGTGTTAAAGATACGAGGGAGGATTTAAAAACCATTGACATATACACACTACCAACTGTAAAATAGCTGGCTAGTGGGAAGCAGCCGCATAGCACAGGGAGATCAGCTCGGTGCTTTGTGACCGCCTGGAGGGGTGGGATAGGGAGGGTGGGAGGGAGACGCAAGAGGGAGGAGATGTGGGGATATATGTATACATATAGCTGATCCACTTTGTTATACAGCAGACTAACACACCATTATAAGGCAATTATACTCCAATAAAGATGTTAAAAAAATAATAGTAATAAGACTGAACAAAAGATAGTCTGCTGTTTATCGTTACTGTGAACCAGCAATTCTAAACAATGTCAATGATTAAAATATTTTATTGTTCTAAGTCCAAAACAATTGGTGCAATAATATTGGGTTTTAATAATACATATGTAAAGTTCAAATTAGTACATTTTTATTATGTATCTTTTCACAAACTTGGAAGTTTATTTGGAGGATTATCAATTATACAATGAGTCCCCAAAACAGACTCAGCTACAAATACTCTTGCTAGACATCTCCTCTTAGAGGTTTAATAAGCATTTTAAACCCAAGAATTTCAAATATGAGCACCATATCTTCACCCCAAAATCTGGTCCATCCACAGCTTTCCTCATCTCACTTGATGGCAACTCCATCTTTCCAATGGCTCCAGTCAAAAGTCTTGAATGGATTCTTGTTTCTTCTCTTTCTTTACATCCCATAGCCAACCAGCAGATCCTGATGGCTTTACATGTTAAAGTATATCCGGACTCTAACCTTCTCTGACTCACCACACCGACTCCAGTACAAATCCCCATCACCTCTCACCTGGACTACTCTAGTAGACTCTGTTCTGGTCTTCCACCATTGGATCTGCCATTGGACCCCATGGTTAGCCAGAGTGATCTTTTAAAATCATATACTTACTGGCTCTCTGGCACAACGGATAGCGCATTGGACTTCCAAAATCATATACCAGATCATATCTCATTTCTGCTCAGAACGTTTCAGTGGCTCTCCACTTCTCTCAAAGTCAAAATGTTTGCAATGATTTATGAACAGGCACAGCTGGCTCCTCCTAAAGCTTTGCATGAATTAAAGCGCACAAATTGGAAAAATGACACCTAAGACCTTTGTTCCACTAATAATCTTTCTAATAATGTATCCTAAGGACATAATCATAACTCAAAGCTAAAATTTGGATTTTATTTCTCAAAGCATTGTTTATAGCAACCACAATAATAACTACAATAGATGACATTGATGGAGTGCTTATTACATGCCTTTTTCTAGATGCTTTGTACAAATCGACTAATTTCGTCCTCACAAAGCTTCATGAGATATGTATTATCATTGTCCCCATTTTATAGGCAAGGAAACCAAGGCATTGACAACTAAGTTGATTAACCAAGGTCATACAGCCTGGAAAAAGTATAAACGGAATCTAAACTCAGGCAGCCTACCTGCAGAAATCATGCTGCTGACTATTTTGCCAAAAGAACAAATGGACTAGAAACCAGGTCAACGTCCAACTATACAGATTTGGTAAATAAAATAAGGGGTAACTATAGAATCATTAAACACAGTATTTTCTAAATCTTTAATGATATGAGAAAATATTTGTGATGTTAAGTGAAAAATGAGTAGATCATTAATAATAATCTGAATTTAACAAGTACACACACACAGATGCATACATGTACGCAGACATACACACATATACGTATCTGTGTATCAAAAAGCAAATATCAGAAGGACATTTTAATAAAGATGATTTCACAGAGGCCCAATTACTAGACGATTTTAGTTTCTTCAACATACTTCCTCTTGTTTTATACATTTTCTTCTGCTGTTGCCTTTATTTTACAACCATGAAAAAAACTTACTTAAAGGTAAAAACTTTTATGTCAAAATTGCTAATTAAATGACTATATGATGAGTTCATAATAAAGTCATGAAGATTATGGCAATATGTCATAATAGTATAACAGAAGTTTCCAAACTTCTTTCTTACCAAGGAGGATTTACAATTTTCCCCATCTAAATCCCAAAGTTTGGAAAGTCCTATTTACTTGAAAAGAATGCCTTTAATTACTTTTACTCATTTAAGAAATACTCAAAGACATAGAATTGCAAGATTCATACCTTTATGATCAAACCGAGACAAGCTACTTTGCTAGAATTCCTAACAAAAGCAAAAAAATAGATTCTTAATTCAGTTCAGTGAAACATAATAATATCACCAGGCTTTTTTAAATGTTGAAAATTACTTGAAGACTCTCATTTCCACCCTACAGAGAACTATAAATTTGGAGGCACCTCTGTAAGTGATGATGATAAACTCTTAAATGAAAAGGCAGAATAGAAAATTGTTATTGCACTTGAATTTCTCTATCAGTTTGGAATGCAATGGGCTTTGAGGAACAGAAAATTCACCAAGCAGAGCTGGGCACTACCAGGCATACCTGTACAGACATGTACTAACTCATTTCGTCCTCACCACAACCCCAGGAGGGGACGGCACTCTTACGGATGGAGAAAAAGAAGAACACGGTGGTTAAGAAATATATCCAAAAACATAGAGCGATGAAACGGCAGATCTGGGATTCAAGCCCAGGTGTTGGACTCCAGAATCACTTCCTTCTTAACCCAAGTCATCCTGATGACAGAAAAGGGAGGGACTCCCCATGTTACCCAGAAAAGCATTCATTGTGACTTGGGTCTCTTCCTTGGTTCCTGTACGTAGGGAGCTTGTGGGAAGCATAAGGAACCCAGAAGTTGGCGTATTTTTTAAATTCAAAATGGAAGCCATTTGGAACTCGTGATAACGCAGCACTTTCTCTACCTGTCTCCAGTAAAACTGAATGAAATGCCTTCCTCATCACAGGAAAGAACCCACAGATGAAACCAGGAGACACAGTTGTTCTCGGTGAGCTGTTTGAAGGGCAGACAATTCCTAGCCCATCCATTACCGTGTAAATAATTAAACACGCTGAGCCTGCAGCCAAGGTTGGGAGGTCTGTGGAGGACTTTGCTGTCAACATGAGTGAGTGCTAGCTTGCCCAGTCATTAGCTCCTCTTAGTGGCTCTCTGGCCTTCAACCAGCAGGTGGCTGAGGTGTTGCTGTCCTTGAGGAACAGAAGCTCTGAGGGAGGAGCAGCCTGAAGTGGCAAGCCCGTTCTTCACTTCTTGAGTCACAGGACCTCACCACTCAGTGTGAGCTGCTCCAGCCCTAAGCTTGGAAACTGAATTGGTCAACTGACTGCATTTGCAAAACCAGGACAGAGCATGGTATAGTCTATGTATGTGGCATTCATGACAGATGGTCAGGCGATCCTTTATGTATCACGCTATTGAGTCCAAACACAATTATTTTCTTTGCTGAAGATAAGTAGAGACATGAATAATCCAGAAAGACAAATAATGCATTGATGATTTACATTTGACATTTAATTATGTTTTGCTCTTACATGTCAATGAAGGCATGTCTGCCACTCTTTAGTTAATCACTTCAAGTAGTATAATAAGGCCACAACTGTCAAAAAAAAAAAAAAAAAGAGAGAGAGAGAGAGAGAGAAAGAAAAAAATGTCTGGGAAGCTGTCCAGTTTCCCCAGCTTGCCCTCCTCCTCAAGTCCAATGTGGAAATTCTTCCACATTATGAATCAACAGATCACTCTCGGACTGATGCAAGGGTTCACCCTGCCTGAGACCTTCCTGGATTAGGTGAAGATGACCAGTGTTTGAGTTTCAAGGGACATTGGGTGATAAACTAAACAGAAGGAGCTGAGATGTCAACAGAGCCCTGCTTGTAGAGTGGACATCATTTCATAAATTTGAAAGCCACTTGAATAAACTTGAAATCCACACTAAAATAATCTACCCACATATAATCAGGGTACTGGCAGTAGGCAAATCCAAACAATATTGAAAAACATAATTAAGGAAAACCCTTCATTCTATTAGAGTGCAAGTATAATCAAATGGAAAGACATTGCAGCTACCAGTATTGCTACTTTGAGTCCGATCACATCGTCTGATACGTGATTCATGATCTCCTCCACACTGGGTAAATAAATGTACTATCGATTTTATTACTGCATCAGGAGGTATTAAAATTCCACCTCTTTTCTTTCACAGGAAGGTAACATAGTTGAGATGGCAAAGTTATTCCAAATATTTGTCCCATTTACCCACCCAGCATTGTTTAGAAATAGAAGAACACACACATATTTGCCCATATGTGCATTTGCAAACACATACGTGCACACACTGCCCTAGGGCAGCTTTAGAACTCTAAGAATAACTTGTGCCGCCATCTCAGAAGACTTAGAAAATCAGCAGCTACACTGGAAGATCTTTAATAAGGAGGGTGGTGTCTAGAAAGAAACTACAGGCTCTGGAGTCAGAAATAAATCTGGGTTAGAATCCTTGCTCTACCCTTGAACACTGTTTCCCCTTAAGCAAACTGATGACATCTGTAAGTTCCGGTCTAAAAGAGCACCACAGATCCCTAATTCACAAATCTGCCTGTGGGAAAGAACTGATCCCATATATAAACTGCTTCACCATGCCTGGCACAAAGTAAGGGATTCAAAATGATTAGTGCCCTGCTATTTCCTCTTCTTGACAAGTTCTTATTCTGGAGGATTTCCAGGGAGGTAGGTCAAAGTGGACACACTCCTGAGAATACTAAGGTCTCTGGAATATTCTTTCGCTTCTGATAGTACTGTTGATGGATTTGGAACCTCCTAGTAAGATTTTTTTTAATCACATTTTGTAGTATTCTTGGCTTTGTAGATCAGTATTTTCCCAGGGTCCATCTGACATACGCCCAGTCTGTCTTCAACATTCAGCCCATGCTTTTTTTGAAATCTGTGAATCTTTCCTAGGTTTTGCTATATGTCCTTATTCACTCACCCATTCATTCAATGAATAGCACGTGCTAATCTTATATTGGGAACATATGACGGCTAAGACAGGCTTGGTTCCACCTTCTTAGAGATCATGCCTTTGAGGGGGAGACAGACAGAAAAGAGATACCCAGGCACATAGTGGTTTAATTATTACTTAGGACATCGTGGTGAGTGTTGTGATGGGGACTCCAGGAGAGAATGGAGGTGGAAGTGTTGGGGTGCTGGTTGCCATCCTAGAAAGGATGGTCAAGGAGGCCTCCAGGAAGAGGGGGTTATTAGGGCAAAGTAGGGATGGACTTCCTGGCAGAGGAACAGCTTGTGCAAAGGCCTCGAGCAGGAAGAAAACTAGAGTAGCTGCTCCAGGGGAGCTTCGAAAATGAAACAATTGGGGTTACAATACATTGTCAGATTCTGTTTTCTAGATTCTACTTCACTTTTACAATCCTGAGCTCCTTCCGCAGGACTTATTTGCATAACCTTCTCAGGATAGCTTTCTGGGGCTTTGTCCCTATTTATTTATTTAAAATTTTCTCTTTGTTATGTTAAGAGGTCAATTTACTAAGCTAGATTTTTTTTCTCTTAACTGGAAAAATCAGAGATAAGTGTTGCCCGGATTCCTACTGCCTTGGAACAGTGTTCTACTTTTTAATCTATGAAGGATTTGTGTAACTTTTTTGGTCTCATTAATGCTCCCATGGGAAAAAAAAGCATGGGCCATGTACAGGAAGCCCATAGCCCATTACCCTCCTGTTGATACAGTGACTAGAGTCCCAAGGTGGCCTCTTGTGTCCTCCCCACAGTCATCCACTAGGGAACCTTCCTTCACACTCTGTGGGGTACACAGTGCTTCCAGAGGCAGCAGCTCCCCTGGAGACGGGCTCTACAGTCTACAAAGGTCAGCTCTGGGGAAAAGGCTGCGGGGCTGCAGGTGACCGCATGTTTTGTGCAGGAGTCTTCAGCCAGCCTTTCCTCCCCAGTGGCAGCACTGAGTTTTCTTCCAGCTGATGCTCTGAGAGACACCTCAAGCTCTTCGTGGACCACATCCCACCTTCCTCTCCTCTCCTCCTCTTATTCCCTCCCTCTCCCTCCCACCCCACAGAGAACCAGTGCTGATTGACTTATGGCCAGGCACACGTACCAGGGAATCAATCCAAAGGTCCTTTCCCGCACAGAGCAGCTCTCTCCTCTCCACAAGTCTGCTCCCTCTGACATTCCCTGCATGCTCAGACAGCCTGTTTGGAAGCCTCCCACCTCCTCCTATCAATCTGGACTCAGGCTGGCATCTGGGCACTCAGGGTTCCAGCAGCTGCTGCGTGGAGTCCTGACACTCTGCCAGGTCAACACTGGTCTGGCCCATGTTCCTTAGCACTCACCCGCTGGACCCACACTTCCTGTTGGCTCTCTCTCTCCCTGTGTGAGAGGGCTCCCTGATGCCTTAGTTTCTAGCAGTGCGTCCCTTGCAGCCTTCTGGCTAAAGGATATTGAATCAGGTCAAAGCCTTGATTCACAAAGAGAAATCAGTTCAATGCAGACTTTACACCCTCAAACAGCTTTTCTTACAGATTGTACCTGCCGGTCTTGGCACTATCTTCTTTGATTTTCCTGACTGTCTTTCCTCCTTTCTGTGAAAGTAGAATGGGCTCAAGGACCTGAGGGAATTCATGCATGTATTTCATTTGGACTTGGTTACAACTTTCATTAAGCCAAATTCTTCCCCTTCTGTCTAGAAAACAAAAGAATCCCTCTCTCACTGTCTCTTTCCCCACACCGATAACCTCTTCTTTCTTTTCTGAAAAAAAGCAGTCCCGTGATACCAAGGCTGCTTCTTATACAGCGTATCTCGACTAATTCCCACGTGTCGACTAATTGGGAAACACAGAAAACCAAAAAGAAGTAAATTTAAAAGTCATCTATCTTTAAAGAGCAGGAGATCACACCTATTCACATGCCAGGGTGCGGTGTCTGTCTGCATTAGACACACAAAGAATAAACATATATACATAGGTGATCTTGTTTTTATATAAATACTTAAAAGTGGTATTACTTTACCCAGCAATTTTCTTTGACCAGGAATTTTACCTCTAGAATGGACAAAAACATCAGAATGTGTGTATGAGGGCATTCATTACTACCATCACCATATTAGCCCCAAATCAGAGAGAATTTTAATTTCCAACCATACTGGACTTGTTAAATAAATTGTGGGATGACTGTTTAATGTAATACTACAAGAATATTAAAAATAGTGACATAAATACATACAAATTAATATACAAACATGCTCATGGAATACTGAGTATGTGTAGTATGATAAATTTGTGCATATATATTACCTTTAGAAACAATATCCAAAGTATTAAAAATGTTTCTCTCTGGGTGGGTATTTTGTGAGTAATATATGTTTTTAGCTTGTCTGATTACATCAGTATTTTTACAATCAACACTTATGCTCATGTAAAAAGTTAATTGGAGAAAATATATAAGGGATAATATTTTCCGTATCATTATTTTTCTCAAAAATAACAGTTAACGGCACTAGATACCACAGTGTAGTTAACTATTTCTCTATCTCAACTCCTTTGTTTTATGGGAGGTGGAGGAAGTGAGGGTGGCTATTCAAGAAGTACTTGACTAACTTATGGACAAGCCTGGATTAGAACCTAGGCCCTCTGTGGCTTTGCAGGTGTTACAAATCCAGTAAATTTTATGATAGATTTTAAGAGTGCAATGTGTATGTGTGTGTGCTTGTGTGTGTGTGCGTGTAACATATGGGCACAAGATGTCACATTATTATTTTAAAAAGAGCAGTTCGAGGTTGGCTTATAAAATAATTAGTTACACTTTTTTAGATTCCTATTGTCATCCCAGTTTTGAACCTGAAAACCATTTCCCACTCTAACCTCATCTCAATTTTCTCTATACCAGTTTTTCTTAAACCGTGGTCTCCAGCATCAGCATCAAGTATCAACTTGTAAGAAATGCCAATTCTTAGGCCTCACTCTAGACACACAGAATCAGAAACTTGGAGGTGACAGGGGGAGAGGGGACTCGTGTTTCAGCAAGTCCTCTGGGTGATTCTGACACCTGCTCAAGTTTGAGAACCTCTGCTCTATGCACATCACACCAGCAAGGTCAACAGGCAAAACCAAGACAAGACAAAAACCAACCAGCAGAAAAACTAGAGTGGTCATTATTTCTCATTAGTATTTTCCTTCCTCAAACTGCCTTTCTTTCTGCCTCAACTGCCTCCTCTTCCCACAGATAATAATAAGTAATTGTAAATAATGTGGATTCTAGCATCAGATTGCCTAGGCTTCAACCTCAGTTGTATCACATATTAGCTTCATGACTTTATGCAAATTACTTAGTATTTTGTGTCCCTTTCCTCATTTATAAAATGGTTTGAAAATCATAGCACCTACTACCTGGCACTATTATACATGCAGATTTGAGTGTCAGGCTGTGGTAAGCATATATAAGTGTGTATTAGCTATCTCTATTACTCTGCCCAATACCCAAACTCTATGCTGTGTTTTGGGACTATCCCATCAGAAACCCTGTGTGCTCTGAGTACCCACCATCCCCATTCACATTTTCAGGTCCTGTGTTCAGTCACCTAGATTTTCTAGATTGGTAATATAATTTTCTTATATTCCACTCTGTATTAATGATAACCAGTTGTTTGGGGTTGAATTGTGTCCCCCTAAACATATGTTCAAGTCTTAATCCCCAATACCTGTGAATGACACCTTGTCAGAAGTACTGCATTTGCAGATTTAATTAAGTTAAGATGAGGTCATACTGGATTAGAGCAGATCTTAGTCCAATAACTTGTCCTTTAAAGGTGAGGAAAATCTGGACACAGACACACACAGGAAGAAAACCACTGGAGGATGTGCTGCCTTCAGCCAAGTAAAGTCAAGGTCATCAGGAACCACCAGAAGCTAGGAAAGGACAAGGAAGGAGCTTCCCCCAGGGCCTACAGAGGGAGCATGGCCCTGTTAACACCTTGATTTTGGACTTCTGGGCTCCAGAACAATAAGACAATAGATTTTTGTTCTTTAAGTTGCCCAGTTTGTGGTAATTTGTCACAGCAGACCTAGGAAACTAGAATATTAATGGTTCAATATATGGGCCCTGTAATACACATACATTAGTATCCTACTTATCTAGAAAACATGTTTTCACCATTTTCAAGAGTACAGAGAATAGTCATGAGCGCTGGACTTGAAGTCAAAATCCCTGGATCTAAATCACAACCGTAATACTTTCTAGCTATGCAAAATTTTATAAATTCCTAAGCTCTCTAAAATTATTATTTTAACATGTAAGTTTTCCAGATAAAATACAGAACACGCAGTTACATGCGACTTTCTGATCAATAACAAATAATTTTTAGTGTAATTATGTCCCACGCAAGTATGTTCCAGGGAACATACTTATAGCAAAAAATAAATATGTGAAGTTTAACATTAACTAGGAGTTCTGATTTTTTTTTGGTTAAATCTGAAAACCCTACGCACATGAAAGTATGGTTAATAATATCTAATTTGTACTCTTTTTGCACAAATCACAGGGAAAATTGTATGTGAAAATGCCTTTATAAGTACTTGACAAATGCAAATAATGATAAAGCAGCAGAAATAACATTTGAGAGACTCAAGTAGAGAACATAAGTTATTTCATGAAGGAGCTCTCAGGCCATCATTCAGATTCTACTCATATCTAATTTTCATAAGCATGATTTCTCTGGTTTAATTAGAAGAGGGAGGTTGAATGTAACTAGGGGTAAGATTGTGGGCAGAGGTCACAGAGACAAACACACAGATACACACACGATATATATTTGCATTACATATATAATTATATATTTGTGTCTGCATTTTATAATTGTTCTGTACAAGTAGATATACTTGGCAGTAAAGGATGGAAAGACCAATTATAGAAAGCGGACACAAATACTTGGAAAGCCATAGTTTGGGGTCAGTTAGTATAGGGGGAAAAGCAACCTTATGCAGCAAGAAATCTCAAGCATATCATGGTTTCATTAATCATAGTACAGTGATTAATGACAATAATTACAACTCTGTGTCATTGGATACAGTTGACTTGTGTTTGTTGTGCTGTCTTTGTGACAGCAAGGCTGCATGTAGCATTTCAGAAATATTTCTCTCTAAAACAAAAAGCTCAATATGTTTAGGCCCAAAAGAGTGATCTTCACTCAACTAGACATTGTGCTCCTCAGTAGCTAAAACATTAGCATATTTTAAGAGTGGTCTTCTGGGGATATAGGGCCTTAATCCCAACATTTAATGTGCTGGTGGAAATTTCCAGCATTTCGTATCCTTGGGGAGCCTCTCAACTGACAAGGAAAGGTTAGTTACTTATTTTCCTCCACAGATAGCTGGTCTGCAAAGACTGTTTTTAGATGACTAAGTCAAAACAGAAATACTGAGTAATTCATTAACTAATGGTTAGCATAGAGAAGTGAAAATAGCATAAGGCAAAAAAGAAAAGTTTGTTGAATAAAAGTCTAATGGAGTCATATTTTTCCCATCTTTAAATGACAGAATTCAATTCCAAACACAGTGCCTATTTTTATGAACCTAATATTTGCAGACATCTTCAATAGTTAACTATTGAATAAAAATAAAATAGAGGGCTTCCCTGGTGGCGCAGTGGTTGGGAGTCCGCCTGCCGATGCAGAGGACGTGGGTTCGTGCCCCGGTCTGGGAAGATCCCACATGCCACGGAGCGGCTGGGCCCGTGAGCCATGGCCGCTGGGCCTGCGCGTCGGGAGCCTGTGCTCCGCAACGGGAGAGGCCACGGCAGTGAGAGGCCTGCGTAACACAAAAAAAAATAAAAAAATTAAAAAATTAAAAATAAAATAAATAAATAAAATAGAAAAATATAGTCTTTCAACTCAAGAGCTTAGTAAGATAGAAAATAGGCATCCATGAAGCCATCACAGACTCTTCACCCTATAATAATGAAATTTTATAATTTAAGCCTGCAATTTCCAAACCTGTTTGACAGTAGAAACCTTTCATTTGCAATTTCAAGGAATCTCTACTAACATTCAGTGGAAAACACTGAACTGCTGAATACCCATCACTATTGTCTAACCCCTGCCCAACTTTTTTGCCTCATCCCTGGCCTCCGCTACCCAAACCTGTTGAATTTGAGCCATGTTGGAATA
This sequence comes from Neophocaena asiaeorientalis asiaeorientalis, assembly GCF_003031525.2. Taxonomy (NCBI): domain Eukaryota; kingdom Metazoa; phylum Chordata; class Mammalia; order Artiodactyla; family Phocoenidae; genus Neophocaena; species Neophocaena asiaeorientalis. The sequence goes on along the minus strand of NW_020175039.1, from coordinate 3,540,533 downwards.
TTCACTATCAAGTTTTGGAAGCAACAGTTCTACAAACTGGGATGGGTATAACATAGGGAATACATTAAAATTTATTGGGTATTGAAAAACCTAAGAATTTCTCTTTCTGTTTAATCCAAAAATTAAAATACAATAAATTTTGTAGCTAGCTAATGTATAGACCAACATTATTACATAACTTATAAATGACATGTATATAATGAGGGTCTATGCTCAAAGTATTTTTCCTAAAAGGGGTGTGCAACTAAAAATACAGGGACCACTGCTCTAAAGATTCTGGGGTGTCTTTTCTCATACTATTTCTATCCCCATTTCCTTTTTCTGTTTATGGATAAGTCTATTCCACCAGACTACAAGTTCCTTAAAAGATCTCTGTAGATCCCTCAGCCATTATAGCATTAGGGATTCTATAAAGATTTTTTGAATAAACGGACAAGTGTGCAAATGAATTCCCAAGCTTGGACTCATTGTTTAAATCACACACAAAGGAAACCTGAAATAGCAAATCACCTTTCTGCCAATTTAGTTTTCCTTCTTGCCAAATTCATACCCTACCCAGCCAAACATTCTTTACCTTGCATTTGTTTTTCGGAGAGGATCACTAGGAAATTTTCTCTTTATATCCATTTCTGTCTGGTCTTCAAAGCTTAGATAGATGAGAATGCAGAAGAGAATCCCAGCTAGAAATTAGAAGCTATGGGAACATGTAAAAATTGTAATTATTTATGGTGGAAAAGATAATTAACTGACAGATGCCTTGCCCTAATTATAACACGCCGTCAATTACTTGGCCCCATTTATCAAGATCTCCCACTTCTCCAGATCATTTTGCTGCTCAAATTAGTATGTGTAGGGATCTTTTTTTCCCACTCCCTTCATTAGGCTAATGTGCTTATCCTCTTGGAAGTTTAGAAATGACGGTAGAATCTTGTTCCACTGCATAACACTTCCCCAGGCACTTTCTCATGTAAGAGAAAGGCTTGAAACATCTTTCAAGATTATCCATGTCTGTATAGATCCAGATTGTTCCCTATATACCTTAATTATATTGAGTTTAAAAAAATATAAAAGAGATCATGTCCAATTGTTCAAAGTAAAGACTGAAGAAAAAGAAAGGCCAGCAGGAGAGATTTGTGTTAGAGAAAGACTGGCTATCATCAACAAGACCTATGGAGTATTAAAAAATAACAAGTGCCACACACATTGGTTTAGGGCCTGCAGGATAGGATAAAGAAGTCCAGGATTTTTTCATCTTTAAATTTACCTGTAGGAAAAAGTCAATAATTTTTCAAGTTTCTTTCCAACTGTTCAGGGATGGGAACAATGGTTATGTGTGAAGATTGCCAAGGATACAGAAGAGACATGGTGGTGATTTTTGCATTTTGTATTATGTCACAGAGTGAAGAGAGGAGGGATAGTTCTGTCTTGCATTATGACTTAGAGAAGGTATTGATTTGTGGGTTGGTGAAATCACACCTAGAATACCACAGTCAAGTTGGGACATCACAGCTGCAGAAAGAAGACAGTAGATAATTTGGAGGGAGTTCAGAGACAAGGAAGGAGAGTGATAAAGGTGTTGGAAGACATGACTTATGTGGCAAGATTGATGCCCCAGACTCTCTATCCATAAGTATAGCTTGCCAGAGGGATGACTAAGGTGATGACATAATAATACTTGAAAAGCATAGACAACTAAGGAACAGGAAGATGACTGGGGTTGGAGATGCTCATAACATACAGAGATGAATAATTAATGTTTCCAAGGGCTGGAAGGAAGGGTTTGTCTGAATATCAGGAAACAACTGTGCTCTCAAAGTACTTAATTAAACTGATCGGGATTTTTTTGTTTTGTTTTGTTTTACCAGAATTACTTGGTTGTTCTTCAATTATGTGATGTGCTAGAGAAAGAAGGAAAGAAACAGAGTTCTGGGTAGTGAAGGGTAAACCTACAATTACTATGCCTTACTAGGACCACAGAGTTAGGGAGAAAAAGTCCTTCAGCCATGATTGGACTGATAGAAATTTATAAAAAGGAATGATGATGCCTTTGGTGGTGACAAGAAAAATATATCATCAACCTGGGGCCTCTGTAACTTACCAATTACTCTTATTTCATAGAAATAATTCGGTAGGTTTCCCAAAAAGAAAGAACAAGGAGGATAACACATGTAAATGTTCTCTGCCTACTCTGGGCTTTTCTTTATCTGTGTTTCCCTAAAAGAAAAACAAAATTCCTCTTTCTGTGCCACAGAAGAGGAATAGGAAATATAAATTCTTTCACAGCCACTGAGATCTTCATTTTGTTTGTCTAACCATACAGATATCCTTTCTGCTAGTTGGACAATCAGTGGACAGGACACTGGCATTTCCTTTTACTTCTGAGTCACTAAGATATGGATGAAATGTTACTAAAATATGAAAATTAAAGCTACTAAGAGTTTTAGATTCATTATTAGAAGTAATTAGGCATTGCTGTAAATCAGAATGTCTATCAAAATGGCCAGTTTGGAGCACTATAAAAATAAGCCACAATCTCAAACAGCATCCAAGCTCAAACGGTCATCTCAATGGAATGACTTTTTTAAAATTGATACCTCCAGTTCAGGTGGTGACTCAGGTATGGCAGCCGACCTGTGTATGTTATTTTGTCTAATAGAGAAAGGGATGGCTTTGGTTTCTGTTGCTTTCAATTCACTTGAGTAAAAAAAGCATACAAATGAGCACAAGTTTATCTTTGCAACTAAATAGAAATTATTTTCCCTTTAAGCTTTACAGAGTTTAGTAAAAATAAATTGGGACTTCACAACTGCAACTTTTCCTCAGACTTATAGAACAGTTTTACATTTTTCAATGTTTTTTAATAGGTTTATGGCATCAAAGCTTCCAATGTTTAATAAAACTAACAAATAACTGCATTATAATTTTGAATGTTTATGTTGCAAAAAGGTAACAAGTTCACCCTTGGTGGAGGAAATATTTTAGAGTACATGCATGAAAGAATAAAGGAGAAGAAAATCAACTACATTTTAACAGTTGTAAGGCCAGCTGAATTACTACCATTTTCTAAATCACATGAAGCAATAAGAATTTATAATAAAAGAATATTGTCTCTGTGAAACAGATTGCAGATTTTGATCACTGCCTCTAGCTTAACTGCATATTCCATATCACTACAGATAGCATGCAGCAAAATGAGAAAATAGTATTGATTCTGGAGAAAATGCATACTAATTTTGATAAACTTACATGGGTTACAAAATAAAATTTGGTTAGTTTCCAAATATCTAGGAAAATAAATTGGAAAATACATAAACACGAAGATACACTGAAGTTTAAGAACAAGTGGGACTGGTTGATTCAAAGGATGATGCATTAAAACAGTGACACAACAAGAAGGTGCCTAGGAGAGTAGGAATGGAGAAAGAACAAAATACATGAAAACAGAGGATTGACCATGAATCTTTTTATGTCCTGCTCCACTTCTAGATGCTCAGGGCCAGGACTGGAAAGTATTGTAAAAATGAAACCTTAGTTTAATGTTAATGTTTAAGATCATAGGCTTGGGAGCCTGGATCTAAACCCAAGCTCTGCTATTCACCTGCTGTGTGTCCTTGGGAAAGTTACTTAACCTCTCTGTGCCTTAATTTCATCATCTGTAAATAGAAGGAATGCCTACCACCCATAAAATGATAATGAGGAGTCACTGAGTTACTATTAGTAAAATACGAAAAACAGTACCTGACTGGGTGTAAAAGCTAAATAAATATATGATAGTGAAATAAAATTTATCTTTTTTGACTCTTTATTTTCTCTTCTCTGTTCATCAGCGAAGTCCCCTAATACTCACAGCAGTTCTTCTGCCCACCTTGAATCCCTCCACAGGCAAGTGCATCCCCCATCCTCTTCCATCATCCATTCAATAACTCCTTCCCTTTCATCTTACCAAATCTTGCTTTTCCTACATCAGCTTGCTAAATCTGATAAGCTACTCATAGCTAACATCTTTGAAGCATGAAGTCTTTCCATACAGCATCTCATTTAATTTAATTTAAATCTGTGGGGTAAGGACTCTTCATCATCTTAGACCTAAGGAAAGCGACGCTCACAGAGTGAATAAATTACACAGGATCAGAAAACCAGCACCTGGCAGAATCTGAGTAAAAGTCAAGGACCTGGGCTGGCCCAAGCCACCACAGTGCATCCACACACTCCCCCTACTGAAAATCAAATCTGGGCCAATGTGAAAACTAATTGTTCTGGTTCTGCATGTGCATTTTAACAAATGCCTCTGCAGATCACCCCTCAACCCCAAATTCCAGTTCCCAAGAAACTAATGGAGAAGTGTTGGAGGGAAAAGTGGAGTTACGGACACTGCCCAAATCATTCCTTCTTATGTCACTCTGCTCATCATTCCCTTGGAAGAGCTTGTAGACTGTAGAGTTAGGGTAAATTTGTCATGGAGCAGGAACCACAGAGAGTGTTTTTGTTTCTTTCTTAATGGAAACAAAGACCTTACCCTGCCCTAAATCACATAAGTACTTTGACTGGATAGCTCAGCATGGGATTGTATGTCATGAAGTGTGTGCATGTGGAGGGGGTCAGGGAGCGGGGTTAAGGGAATCATTCTGGTAAGGAAAGAACTGCAGGTTTGGAAAGAAATGGGGAGCGATTTTGCCCCTCCCTCCCTCTATCCCACGCCCACCCTCACCATTGGAGTATGCCTTTGGCATATAAAGAAATATTGACTTATCACAGTTACCTCCTCAGATAGTTAACAATGTATTTCTTCACTGAACATTTTCCTGAAAATTATTTATCTTCACCAGATGAAAATAAAACGCTACTTATTTATTGATCCTTCTATACTATTTGATCATCTACACAAGAAGAATACATGTCCTACTTTTGAGGCACGAAAGTAGCCAGGTGCTGAGAGTAAGAGGGACTATAGCCCTAGCAAAGATGGATGAGTGAAGAAGTTTAGGAAATCGAATGACTGACTAAGTCCACAGTAGTCTTCCTGTGTGACCATTTGTATAATCTTTGCATTTTCAGAATTTGAAGTGTTAGTTCCTTAAGTCTTCTCTGTGTCATTGTATGCTGCAAACCCCTACAACTCATGAATTCTGTTTAAATTTGGAAATGACTTCTCAGACATGAGTCTTGACACAGGTAAAGTCAAAAAACAAAATTAAAGACGTGTATATTACTCTCCTCCTCCAACACAGACGCTGACCTGCAGAGACCACTCGGTAGAAGCCATCTTATACATATGCACCTGCCAGCCCAGTTTTCTTTTTCTACATTCCTAATCATTCATTTACCTATAATTCATCATAGTGTGTTTAATTTTAAAATTAATTCCCCAGCTAATTTTAAGATTTATGGCCCAGTCTTTGTCTCAAATGCTGACTGCGTTAAGAAAAAAAAACAAAAAAACTCAACTAAAAAATAATTAATCTGGAGTTTTAAACTGTCCTCGCATTGAGTTGCTACGAGTGCATCACCAGTCCAATAAAACAAGTCTCACTTTTTAATAAATTAAAAGAAAATAAAAGGCAATCAGATTACATTTCCAGCAGGTCAGATTCTCAAGAGGCACAACATGCCTTTAATTCTGAAGAAAAATTGCCTGTCCCAAGAAGAACCTGAAGAGAGGAATGGCCACGATTTAGATGTCTCCAATGTGTAGTCCCTGGGGAAGGTATTGTCAAGCATATTTGATGGGGTGGTGAGGAAACTGAGGCATGGAGACATTACACGATCTGCCCGAGGACTACACACCTGTAGAGACCCACCATTCCCATTCCCTCCTTCCTCCTAATCCACCTCCAGCTCACAGGCCCATTTTGGGGGGTTCCAGGAACAGGCTAAGATTTTCTTCTGACTTGAGAATTTTTGCACTGTTCCCTCCTCTTACCAATCCCTTCTCCTGGCTCCATCTCATACTTCAGTCTCAGCTTAAATCTCTTGAGGCCTTCCACGACTACTCTACCTGAAAGTAGACCTCATTTTCTGTTTGTTCACAGCATGCTGTTTGTTTGCTTCATAACAGTTGATTTTTAAAAATATGAATTTGCTTGGTTGTTTTCAGCTTCCTCTTTCATCCATCCGCTAAGATAAAAACTTCAAAAGGGCAAGACCCTTGGTCTCTTTCAACAAACCCCATTGTACACAAAGCACTGGCACAGCATCCAATGCATTAAAGGTTTCCAGTAAGTTTTTTTTTTTTAATGGATAAAGGCAAAAAATAAACAGAAGGAGGAAAGGTGGGAGTGTTGATTGGGAAGGAGAGACTGAGCCCAAATTCTGTCTGACTGTAGGATGCTGGATTTGAATACCTTTGTATCCTAGGTAGAGAGCAGCTAGGATCATTTGAGACAGATAGGAAAGTTGGACATTAGGAGTGAGAGATGTGTGGTCTTGAGAGTGGTATAAACCATTGGCAAGAGTGGAAAAGCAAGGTCTAAGGGACTTGCTGTCAGCCAATGATTAATCTGCACAACTGCTCTCCACACAGGGGGACCTGCCCCACCAACAGGGACAGGGAATGTAGCCCATTGGTCACGTGTGGCCCGCTCCATCCAAAGAACTGTTTACCTTGCAGGGGAGGTGTGCAACTTTCACCTTTGCATTCTTTCTTTTCCTTGAATGGTTTTCTTTCTATATTTTCTTTCTTTCTTCTCTTTATTGCTGAGTTTTTAAGATGTTTGTATTTACTAATTATCTTATTCTAATTATTTTAAACTTGGTATAATTTAAGTCTATCATGCTTTATTATTCTTTTTGATATTCTGATTGGTATTTTTCTATTAAAATATTCATAAGCTTTATTTTGTCTCTTTAAGATAATCATTTGTATTAACTTGGGCTGCCATAACGAAATAGCTTAGACTGAGTGGTTTAAGTAACAGAAATTTGTTTCTCACAGTTCTGGAGACTGGAAGTTCAAGATCAGGGTATCAGCATGGTCAGCATGGTCGGGTATGGTGAGAGCTCTCTTTCTGGCTTGCAGACAGCAGCCTTCTTGCTCTGACCTCCTTTGCCTGGTGGAGAGACAGAGCAAGCTCTCTGGCATCTATCCTTATAAGGACACTAATCCCATCATGAGTGTCTCACCCTCATGACCTCATCTAAATCTAAGTATCTCCCAAAGTCCCTGTCTCTCACACTGAGGGTTAGGGCATCAACATAGAAATGTGAGGTAACACGATTCAGTCCATAGCACTGTTTAACCATTTTATGGCCATTTTCTTTTCTTTTCTTTTTTTTCTCTTTGATTCATTTAATCCCTTCTTTCACTTTACATTATTTACTTATTAATACAGAACTCCATTTAAAACTTCAAATCATAATTTTTGTTTTCCATGCTTTGTTTCAAGGGCTATGAATGGAGCTCAAGACAATGTATTTATTCGTTAAAATACTGTCGAGCAGGAAGATCTAGTGACCAATCCAAGTGAGGATCCTTGGGGCCTGGAGGGCCACATAGATCACCTAAATAATGCTCCTCATGTAGGGTCTTCGGCCAAAGGAAGGCAAAGTCAGGGAGGAGGAGAGGGGACATTCAGGCATGAAAAGGACATATGGTGTTTTTTTCACTTACACGTCAGAAGGCATGAAACCAGCAGACACCAGGAAGCAAAGGGAAATATGAGTTCTAATAACCCCTACTGTAAGTTTTACCAGTTACCATATTTTTAAATGTACTTTTCAAGTATTTTTCAAGAAAATCTCTGGATAGGCCTTTCAAATGTTTTTTTTTGCTTGTTTTTGTTTTCATGACTCAGATATATTCCTTTTATAATTAGAAAAAATACAACTATTTACTCTTCAATTTTTATGCCACCACAAATGTGTATTTCACCCAGTTTCCTTCTACCCCCTTCACTTCCCATCCCCTTTTCATAGGATGTTACTTGTCAGCTACCAGTTGGTATTAAGGGGTTATTATCAGAGGGAACTCAATCAACTTTTCTAAGGCTTTTTAGGTATTTGAAGACCAGAATGCTTACATATAAATTGAGAAAAACATTTCTCTGTTACTTTTCCAGGTCATCCTGTATGGCCACCACTATATTTGAACAATAAAAGTGTAAGAAGAAGGAAGAAAAATAACTAGGCTAGATAAAATCTCTGGCCATTTACACTGTTCTTCTTTCCATGAAAATGTTATCAGAAATTTTAGGCATTCTGTGTTTGAAAAAAGCAACAGTTATTACCCCCCCACCCCCCCACCAGCAGCATCCATCTATAGATTATAATGTTAACTGAATAATGAATGAGTAGATTCAGTTTCCTGACTATTCAATATAAAGTAAGTTTTTTTCAAGGTAAGAACAGCAACAAAATCCAGACTAACAATGTGTCTTGCATTTAATAAGGACTCGACATAAATGTGGGATTGATTGCATACTGTCTTAAGCCACTTAAACAACCAAATATAAACAACTGTGAAAGCAATATAATTTTTCTTGCTAAAAAAAAAATAGCTCCATTAATGTGGCTAAAAACATGAAACATTAATTCTATGGGGTGTTGTATTTATGAAGAGGCACAGATCACATACGGGCAGAATATATCTTACTGCATTTTGTTCTTGTCTTACATATACTTCATTATTAAATATTTTTATAAACATAATAAAAATAGTTAAATATAATAGAAATGGTTAAACATAATTTTGTCAGCAACTAAAAAAATAAGACAAGCTTTATTAATTATTAAGGCACCATATCAATGATTTACCATGTTAAATAAAAGTGAGCTTTATTTTTCTCTCTCAAGCACACAATTGGATAAAAGTGAAAATTTAATTCAACTGGGATTTGGGCTCTGTGCAGCTTTAAATAAACATCTGGATTTTCTTTTAACCAAATGCATTAGTAGCTTTTAAACCATGTACAATGGATAGATTTAAATAATTTTTAAGAATATAAGAAACAGGAGAATATTTTTGTATAAAGATGATTAGAAAGAAATGAGACTGACTTTTTTTTGTTTGCTCTA
>NW_020175039.1:3454440-3531495 GCF_003031525.2 Neophocaena asiaeorientalis asiaeorientalis | reverse complement strand
ATATATATATATATTTAGTATCCATGGAACATATGTATGTCAGGGTTCAAATTTTAGTCTCTGGCCAAAAATTGCCCCATGATCTTAGGAAAGTAACTTAAACTCTCTAGGCTTCAGATTCCTCATCTACAAAGTGAAGATAATAGTAGTATCTCCCATAAAGCTTTACAAAGATTCAAAAGATAATAGATGTAAAAAGTTTGGTGTCCTACATATTGTAAGTACATGGTACCTTCTAGCTGTTATCAGTGTTATTATTCTTATCATTATCATTATCATTGTCAACTTCCAGCTATCTGCCAGGCTTGTTAAAAAATCAACATTTTTACTTGAATTTATGCAACTTCTGATCTTACTTTTTAATAGCATGATGGTAGTTGATAATGCATTTTAAGAAAGATAAATAGAATACTTAGCCATAAAGAAATCTTGAGCAGGGAGGAGGGGTCCTGCAGTTCTGAAGGAGAGGGAGAGGAGCAGAGGGCATTTGCCCCACCCACTCATGCCCTGGAAGCCTTCTGAGCTCCCAGATGGGGTCCCCCGCCCTCTGAGACCAGAGGCATGAGGCATGCCTGGCTCCTTCTGTTCTGTTGTGCCTAAGCCCCACCCCCCACCACCCCAGGACCTTTTCCAGCCTTGTGGATCCTAAGAATAAGCCCCACCTGACACCCAAACACCGCCCCTGCTTAGGCCCTGCCCTCCACAGCCAAGGCCTTTTCCACCTTTTTTTTTCTTTCTTCTCCTCTTTTTTACTATTCTGACTCTGTTTTACCTTCCAGTTGTTGTTTCACCTATATTTTTATTTTTACATTCCAACATATCTGTAAGTTTCCTAGTCTAATTTTTTTTTTTTCTCTTTTTTATTGTTCTCCTTTTTTTTTTTTTTTTTTTTTTTGCTGTCCTACACGGCTTGAGGGATCTTGGTTCATGAGCCAGGGGTCAGGCTGAAACTCCTGCAGGGAGCTCCGAGTCTGAACCACTGGACTAACAGAGAACCTCAGACCCCTAAAAAAAAAAAAAAAAAAATGAGATGGCAAAAAAATATGTCACAGATGAAGGAGGAAGGTAAAAACCTATGGACCAAATAAATGAAGAGGAAATAGGCAATCTACCTGAAAAAGAATTCAGAGTAATGATAATAAACATGATCCAGAATCTCGGAAATGGAATGGAGGTAAGCATTGAGAAAATACAAGAAATGTTTAACAAAGATCTAGAAAAACTAAAGAGCAAACAAACAGAGATAAACAACACAATAACTGAAATGAAAAATACACTAGAAGGAATCAATAACAGAATAACTGAGGCAGAAGAACGAATATGTGAACTGGAAAACAAAATGGTAGAAATAACAGCCGAGGAGGAGAATAAAGAAAAAAGAATGAAAATAATTGAAGACAATCTCAGAGACTTATGGGACAACATGAAACTCACCAATATTTGAATTATAGGGGTCTCAGAAGAACAAGAGAAAAAGAAAGGGACTGAGAAAATATTTGAAGAGATTAAAGTGGAAAACTTCCCTAACAGGGAAAGGAAATAGTCATCCAAGTCCAGGAAGTGCAGAGAGTACCATACAGGATAAACCCTAGGAGAAACACACCAAGACACATATTAATCAAACTAACAAAAATTAAATTCAAAGAAAAAATATTGAAAGCAGCAAGAGAAAAACAAAAAATAACATACAAAGGAATCCCCATAAGGTTATCAGCTGATGTTTCAGCAGAAACTCTGCAGGCCACAAGGGAGTGGCAGGATATAAGGATTAAGTCTTTCATCACTTAAAGTGATGAAAGAGAAAAACCTACAACAAAGATTACTCTACCCAGCAAGGATCTCATTCAGATTTGATGGAGAAATCAGAAGCCAAAGCTAAGAGAATTCAGCACCACCAAACCAGCTTTACAACAAATGCTAAAGAAACTTCTCTATGCAGGAAACACAAGAGAAGGAAAAGACCTACATAACAAACATAAAACAATTAAGAAAATGGTAATAGGAACATACATATGGATAATTACCTTAAATGTAAATGGATTAAATGTTCCAATCAAAAGATATAGACTGGCTGAATGGATACAAAAAGAAGACCCTTATATATGCTGTCTACAAGAGACTCACTTTAGACCTAGGGAGAAACACAGACTGAAAGTGAAGGCATGGAAAAAGATATTCCATGCAAATGGAAATCAAAAGAAAGCTGGAGTAGCAATACTCGTATCAGATAAAATAGACTTTAAAATAAAGACTGTTATAAGAGATAAGGAAGAACACTACATAATGATCAAGGAATCAATCCAAGAAGAAGATATAACAATTATTAATGTTTATGCACCCGACATAGGAGCATCTCAATACATAAGGCAAATGCTAACAACCATGACAGGGGAAATTGATGGTAACACAATAATAGTAGGGAACGTTAACACCCCACTTACACAAATAGACAGATCATCCAAACAGATACATAAACAAGGAAACATAAGTTTTAAGTGACACAATAGACCAGATAGATTTAATTGATATTTATAGAACATTCTACCCAAAAGTGGCAGAACACTTTCTTCTCAAGTGCACATGGAACATTCTCCAGGATAAATAACATCTTGGGTCACAAATCAAACATAGGGAAAATTTAAGAAAATTGAGATCATATCAAGCATCTTTTCTGACCACAATGTTATTAGATTGGAAATCAATTACAGGAAAAAGACTGTAAAAAACACAAATACATGGAGGCTAAACAGTGCACTACTAAGTAACCAAGAGATCACTGGAGAAATCAAAGAAGAAATTTAAAAACACATAGAAACAAATGACAATGAAAACACGACAACCTAAAACCTATGGGATGCAGCAAAAGCAGTTCTAAGAGAGAAGTTTATAGCAACACAATCCTACCTCAGAAAACAAGAAAAATCTCAAATAAACAACCTAACCTTACACCTAAAGCAATTAGAGAAAGAAGAACAAAAAAAAACCCCAAAGTTAGCAGAAGGAAAGAAATCATAAAGATCAGATCAGAAATAAATGAGAAAGAAATGAAGGAAACAATAGCAAAGATCAATAAAACTAAAAGCTGGTTCTTTGAGAAGATAAACAAAATTGACAAACTATTAGCCAGACTCATCAAGAAAAAAAGGGAGAAGACTTAAATCAACAGAATTGGAAATGAAAAAAGAGAAGTAACAACTGACATTGCAGAAATACAAAGGATCATGAGAGATTACTACAAGTAACTATATGTCAATAAATTGGACAACCAAGAAGAAATGGACAAATTCTTGGAAAGTTAAATTTTCCAAGACTGAACTGGGAAGAATTAGAAAATACAAACAGACCTATCACAAGTAATGAAATTGAAACTGTAATTAAAAATCTTCCAACAAACAAAAGTCCAGGACCAGATGGATTCATAGGAAATTCTATCAAATATTTAGAGAAGAGCTAACACTGATCCTTCTCAAACTCTTCCAAAAATTGCAGAGGGAGGAACACTCCCAAATTCATTCTACGAAGGCACCATCACTCTTACCAAAACCGGAAAAAGATATCACAAAAAAAGAAAATTATATACCAATATCGCTGATGAACATAGATGCAAAAATTCTGAACAAAATACTAGCAAACAGAATCCAACAACATATTAAAAAGATCATACACCATGATAAAGTGGGATTTATCCCAGGGATGCAAGGATTCTTCAATATATGCAAATCAATCAATGTGATACACCACATTAACAAATTAAGGAATCAAAACCATGTGATCATCTCAATATATGCAGAAAAAACTTTTGACAAAATTCAACATCCACTTATGATAAAAACTCTCCATAAAATGGGCATAGAGGGAACCTACCTCAACATAATAAAGGCCATATATGACAAACCCATAGCAAACATCGTTCTCAATGGTGAAAAACTGAAAGCATTTCCACTAAGATCAGGAAGAAGACAAGGTTGTCCATTCTCACCGCTCTTATTCAACATAGTTTTGGAAGTCCTAGCCATGGAAATCAGAGAAGAAAAAGAAATAAAATGAATACAAATTGGGAAAGAAGTAAAACTGTCACTGTTTGCAGATGACATGATACTATACATAGAAAATCCTAAAGATGCCACCAGAAAACTACTAGAACTAATCAATGAATTTAGCAAGGTTGAAGGATACAAAATTAATGCACAGAAATCTCTGACATTCCTATACACTAACAACAAAAAATCAGAAAGAGAAATTAAGGAAACAATCCCATTTACCATCACAACAAAAAGAATAAAATACCTAGGAATAAATCTACCTAAGGAGGCAAAAGACTTGACTCAGAAAACTATAAAACACTGATGAAAGAAATCAAAGATGACATAAACAGATGGAGAGATATATCCTGTTCTTGGATTGGAAGAAACAATATTGTGAAAATGACTATACTACAAAAAGCAATCTCCAGATTCAATGCAATCCCTATCAAACTACCACTGACATTCTTCACAGAAATAGAACAAAAAATTTTACAATTCGTATGGAAACAGAAAAGACCCTGAATAGCCAAAGCAATCTTGAGAAAGAAAAACTGAGCTGGAGGAATAAGGCTCCCTGACTTCAAATTATACTACAAAGCTACAATAATCAAGACAGTATGATACTGGCACAAAAACAGAAATATAGATCAATGGAACAGGATAGAAAGCCCAGAGATAAACCCATGCACATATAGTCACCTAATTTATGACAAAGGAGGCAAGAACATACAATGGAGAAAAGACAGCCTCTTCAATAAGTGGTGCTGGGAAAACTGGACAGCTACATGTAAAAGGATGAAATTAGAACACTACCTAACACCATACACAAAAATAAACTGCAAATGGATTGAAGACCTAAATGTAACACCAGACACTATAAGACTCTTAGAGGAAAACATAGGAAACACACTCTTTGACATAAACCACAGCAAGATCTTTTTTGACCCACCTCTTAGAGTAATGAAAATGAAAACAAAAATAAACAAATGGACCTAATTAAATGTAAAAGCTTTTGCACAACAAAGGAAACCATAAACAAGATGAAAAGACAACCCTCAGAATGGGAGAAAATATTTGCAAATGAAACAAATGACAAAGGAATAATCTTAAAATATACAAACAGCTCATGGAGCTCAATATCAAAAAAAACAACCCAATTAAAAAATGGGCAGAAGACATAAGTAGACATTTCACCAAAGAAGACATACAGCTGGCCAAGAGGCACATGAAAGATGCTCAACATCACTAATCATTAGAGAAATGCAAATCAAAACTTCAATGAGGTATTACCTCACACTGGTCAGAATGGCCTTTATCAAAATATCTAGAAACAATAAATGCTGGAAAGGGTGGGGTGAAAAGGGAACCCTCCTGCACTGTTGGTGGGAATGTTAATTGATACAACCAGTGTGGAGAACAGTATGGAGGTTCCTTAAAAAACTAAAAGTAGAAGTACCATATGACCCAGCAGTACCACTACTGGGCATATACCCTGAGAAAACCATAATTCAAAAAGAGTCATGTACCACAATGTTCACTGTAGCACTATTTACAATAGCCAGGACATGGAATCAACCTAAGGTTCCATCGACAGATGACTGGATAAAGGAGATGTGGCACATATATACAATGGAATATTACTCAGCCATAAAAAGAAACGAAATTGAGTTATTTGTAGTGAGGTGGATGGACCTAGAGACTGTCATACAGAGTGAAGTAAGTCAGAAAGAGAAACAAAATTACCATATGCTAACACATATATATAGAATCTAAAAGAAAAAAAAATGGTACTGATGAACTTATGGGTTTATTTGTAGTGAGGTGGATGGACCTAGAGACTGTCATACAGAGTGAAGTAAGTCAGAAAGAGAAACAAAATTACCATATGCTAACACATATATATAGAATCTAAAAGAAAAAAAATGGTACTGATGAACTTATGGGAGTGTAGGAATAAAGACGTAGACATAGAGAATGGACTTGAGGACGTGGGGGTGTGAGGCAGAGGGGGAAGCTGGGGCGAAGTGAGAGTAGCACTGACATATACACACCACCAAATGTAAAATAGATAGCTAGTGGGAAGCAGCTGCATAGCACAGGGAGATCAGCTCGGTGCTTTGCAAAGACCTAGAGGGGTGGGATAGGGAGGGTGGGAAGGTGGTTCAAGAGGGAGGGGATATGGGGATATATGTATGCGTATGGCTGATTCACTTCGTTGTACAACAGAAATTAACACAGTATTGTGAAGCAATCATACTCCAATAAAGATGTATTAGAAAAAAACAGAACTCTTGAATGCTACTCCTATATGCAGATAAAAGTATTTAGAAGAGGGAAAATACACGGGCAGCATGAGAAAAACAGTGATGAGATTTGTTAGTAATTTCATAGCAAATCAGGAAGCCACGTTGTAAACATTCATGTTTGTGAATTGATGTGGTGTCTGCAGGCACTGCAGATATTTTTATGTTCAGCATCTTGGACTTTCTTTTTCTATTTGTGAAGAAGGAAAGACAAAAGAATAAACGGTACAATTGACTTGTTCCTGATGGGGACACATTAAGTCCTCAAGAAGAGCCTGCAAGAGGCCTTTGAATCCTTACTCAGTTGTGCTGGTTTATAAGTCCCTAGGGATTAGCTGCTCATTGACAACTAAGCCTGGGAAACACATTCAGTACTGGTTCTTTTTAATAAATGTTCAAATAATTGTCTAGAAAATTCAGTGCTGATTAGATACAAATCTTGAGCAAACAAAAATCCAATTCTATAAACAGCTTTTAAGTTTGGGAGGTTTTCTATCTGTTTCATGAAAGCACAAGGAGAAGCATTAATTGCAAAGCACATTTAAATATAAAGACTCCAAGGAGCATTCAGTACTTCCTTATGTGAATTTTCAACAGGAAAAAATAGGTCTTTCATGGAAAACAATCTTCAACTACTCCATTCCCCTCAGAATTCATAATTACGCTTAATCTGCTACTCCTTTTGGCTCCTTTACAGGTCCTGTTGGCAGGTAGTGAATGCAAAATCATTTTAATGGGGTGTCCCCTGGGAAGGGAGCAAAAGTTTTGAGCATTTACCGGTGGTTCACAATGGAATATGGCCAGCTGTTGGGCACCTTGAACGCCTGGACCACAGTTCCCTCAAAGCTGCCATTTGCAGGGGTACCTTCAGGTCAGCAACCTGGAAAGGAAGAGGCCACCTGTGAGAATGGGAAACAAGCCATTGAATGGACTGCCTGTGACAAAGCCAGCCAGGAAAGTCCCCGCGTGATGGGGCAATGCCCAGGTGGGTGCACTCCTGTCTGCTTTCCTTTTGGCCGAGGGCTGCCCCAAGGGGCAAGTGCTAATGAGTATAAGCCTCCGGAAGATGGGAGATGCTTGGCTGTATCAAAGGGCCCATTCAAAGCTGCAGTGTCCCCACCACCCACTCAAGAGCTGCCAGACTGGCTCAAGTTACTATCCTTTCTGCATACCTTAAAGGTATGGTTACTAGCAGACTGACCAGACAGCCTGGGAATAAAAGAGAAAGCATTTTTAATTGTGTGTGTTAGACATCAACATTTTGTGGCATGTATTTTATTTGTGTGTGTGTGCATTTTATTTTATATTGAAAGTAAATTTGAAAGAATCTTAATGTTCCCTATTTCAAAGAAAGTGCTTTGTTTTTCTGTCAAAATCATTCACTCATTCATTCACCCATTTAAATAAATATTCTTGAGTGGTTAAGGCATTAGATTATAAATCCTCTGTGCCCTTTAAAAAATAAAACTGTTATCAAAAAGAAGTTTCTTTAGCTATTTTTTGAAAAGACCCCCATTCTCAAGCTCCCAGCATTTTACAGAGGCACTCCACGTTTTGCTTTTTTCTTTCTTTTTGGGAAAAGATTTTTACAAACATAATGTATTAACTTTTTACTCCTGATTTCTGCAGTCCTTTAATCTTAAATATAACATATGTGTATACATATATATATATATATATACACACACACATACATACACATATGTTTATTCATGAATAAAATTATTAAGCACTTATTATGTGCTGAGCTCTGGACTAAATGCTGGGTGTAGGAAGAGGAGTAGGACACAGCTCAGACATCCTGAAACTCCCAGAAAATAGGAAAACATGCCTGTCAGCATGCTTGGTGCTTGGCGCTAGGAGCTATTAAAGGCTCCAAAAGTAATGTGTATTAGTTACAGCAAGAGTCCAAATGAAAAAGTACCTTTTGCTCCAGGAAAAGTGTTCGTTAGAAAAAGATGCCTTGCTTGGATTCCACTGTGCTTTAGTTTTAATCAAAAATACCAGTAACAATGTGTTTCTAAATTTCTATCCAGCATCTCTATTTTATTTTGAGCTAGTCCTGTAATTAAGTCATGATCAAGGCTCACAGTAACCACATGTTGATTGTGGGCCAGAGCTCTGTACCATTCAGACAGGGAGGCCAGAAACTCTAACATGTGCGTCCATACATGGAAAGCTTGAGGCCTTTGCAGTGAGAAGGAAGATGTCGGAGGTTATTTGCTTGGGTCCTTAACACCTTTAGATTCTAGAGAGACCCAAGTAGTTCAATATTCAATTGAAAAGAGAAGAAGGGGCTTCCCTGGTGGCGCAGTGGTTGAGTCCGCCTGCCGATGCAGGGGACACGGGTTCGTGCCACGGTCTGGGAAGATCCCACATGCCGTGGAGCGGCTGGACCCGTGAGCCATGGCCACTGAACCTGCACGTCCGGAGCCTGTGCTCGGCAGCGGGAGAGGCCACAACAGTGAGAGGCCCGCATACCGCAAAAAAAATAAAATAAAATAAAAATAAATAAAAAGAAGAAGAAAACGCCGGATCATGAGAGCTTTTTCTAATTTTTAAATTTTTGTATAAAATTTTTAAAAATTACACTTCATTTACAGTTATTACAAAATATTGTCTATATTCCCCATGCTGTACAGTACATATCTATAGCCTATCTTACACCCAATAGTTTGTACCTCTCTCCCCCTAACCCTTACACTGCCCCTCCCCCTCCCCCGATAACCACCAGTTTGTTCTCTGTATCTGTGAGTCTGCTTCATTTATGTTATACATCCTAGTTTGTTGTATTTTTTAGAGTCCACATATAAGTGATATGATACAGTATTTGTCTTTCTCTTTCTGACTTATTTCACTTAGTATAATACCCTCCAAGCCCATCTATGTTGTCACAAATGGCAAGATTTTGTTCTTTTTTCTGGCTGAGTAGTATTCCAGTGTGTGTGTGTGTGTGTGTGTGTGTGTGTGTGTGTGTGTG
This sequence comes from Neophocaena asiaeorientalis asiaeorientalis, assembly GCF_003031525.2. Lineage (NCBI taxonomy): Eukaryota > Metazoa > Chordata > Mammalia > Artiodactyla > Phocoenidae > Neophocaena > Neophocaena asiaeorientalis. The sequence goes on along the minus strand of NW_020175039.1, from coordinate 3,522,187 downwards.
TGTATACACACACCACATCTTCTTTATCCATTCATCTGTCTATGGATACTTGGGTTGCTTCCATATCTTGCTATTGTAAATAACACTGCTATGAACATCTTTCCAAATTAGAGTTTTTATTTTTTTCTGATATATACCCAGGAGTGGAATTGCTGGGTCATATGATAGTTCTATTCTTAGTTTTTTGAGAAACCTCCTTACTATTTTCCACAACACCTGCACCAATTTGCATTGTACGAAGCAGTGTACGAGGGTTCCCTTTTCTCCACATCCTCACGAACATTTGTTATTTGTGTTCTTTTTGATGATAGCCATTATCATGGGTGTGAGGTGATAGTTCATTGTGGTTTTGATTTACATTTCCCTGATGATTAGCAATGCTGAGCATCTTTTCATGTGCCCATTGGCCATCTGCATTTCCTCTTTGGAAAAAATGCCTATTTAGTGCTTCTGCCCATTTTTTAATCAGGTTGTTTGTTTTTTGGATGTTGAGTCATATGAGCTGTTTGTATGTATTGGATATTAATCCCTTATCCCTGGAAAACTTACAGAAAACCAAATTGAAAGGAGAGTATAATTCTACATTTTTAATTATAGGAAATGTTTATTAAAACATTTTAGGGTCTAGCATTTTTTGTAATAATAGCTGACTAGAGGATGTGTAATACATAAGCACACAGACACAAACACACAGACAGAGACACACATGCAAACATTTCTGACCAATGGCAGTTAAATGTTAACATCAGAGAATCTAGGTGAACAGTGTTAATCTTAAAATGTTTCTGTAGGCCTCAAATTGTGTAAAAATAAAAAGTTAAAAAAAGAAAGAGTTCCTCCCTGGCTACCCAGTCACCTTTCATATCCTTCACCTATTTCAATTCTCTGTATTCCACCTGTGGATATGATTCCTGACTTTTATGTAATTCGTTTATCTGTAGATTTCTTGCCTTCCCCACAAGAATGTGAGGTTACGAGGGCAAGGAACTTACATCTTACCTTTGGTATAAACTATAGCTATAACATTCTATTTCTGACTCATAATTTCCTTAACTGTCTCATTCCATTTGTCACTGCCATTCTAAGCTAAGCCAACCTCATGCCTTGGAAGGAAAAATATAAGGACTTTCTAAATGAGCTACTTCCATTCTTACTCTGGTGTAGATTACTTACCAATTAGCAGCAATAGTAATCACATACAAATATAAATCAGATTTTAATAATTCCATTAAAAATGCCATAGCTTCGGGCTTCCCTGGTGGTGCAGTGGTTGAGAGTCCGCCTGCTGATACAGGGGACACGGGTTCGTGCCCTGGTCCGGGAAGATCCCACATGCGGCGGAACGGCTGGGCCCGTGAGCCATGGCCTCTGCGCGTCCGGAGCCTGTGCTCCACAACGGGAGAGGCCACAACAGTGAGAGGCCCACGTACCGCAAAAAAAAAAAAAAAAAAAATTGTCATAGCTTCCCTTTTAGATTCAGAATAAAATTCAAAGTCCTCACCACAGTTTGTGAGGCCGCTGGCCTCCTCTTAGATTTTCTGTTCGCCAATCTCCCCCTATCTTTTGCACAGCATCACCTAAAGTGTGGTTTCCTATGCCTCGAACATGTTTTTCCCACATTCTCCACCAATCATTCACATCTCTGCTCAAATGTCGCCTCTATCACTCTCCTTGATCTATTTTAAAGGGCCTTCATACAGAGTGAAGTAAGTCAGAGAAAGAAAAACAAATATCATATAATATTGCTTATATGTGGAATCTAGAAAAATGGTAGAGATTAACTTATTTGCAAAGCAGAAATAGAGTCACAGATGTAGAGAACAAGCTTATGGTTACCAAGCAGGGGAAGGGGAGGTGGGATGAATTGGGAGATTGGGACTGACATAAACACACTACTATATATAAGATAGATAACTAATGAGAACCTACTGTATAGCACAGGGAGCTCTACTCAATGTTCTGTGGTGACCTAAATGGGAAGGAAATCTTAAAAAGAGTGGATATATGTATACATATGACTGATTCACTTTGCTGTACAGCAAGAAACTAACACAACATTGTAAAGCAAATATATTCTAATAAAAATTAATTTTTAAAAAAAGGGTCTTCTCTACCCCACTAGTTCTTGTCCTTAATCTGAATCCTTTGAAAGTAAATTGCCCTTTTAACTCTGAATATCAATACTTTCTCTCTCATTATTACCTAAACTTATTTAACTTGTATTTATATGCCTGTTTGTCTCCCTATAAGAAGGTAAGTGTGGTTTTGTCAGAATATTCATCACTTTACCCCCAGCCTAGGCACTCAGTAGGGGATCAATTAATTTGTATGAAATGAATCAACACTTAATGCTTAGTATAAATGGTAACTATAATAAGAGAAGGCTTATAAATGAATATAATGTCTTTTTTAGTAAAACAATTTTTGTATCCATCAAAGTTGGGTCCAGATTTTTTTATTAGTAGGCTATACATTTATTAATGGTAATCACAATTGCTTTATGAGATCATCCCTGGTCCTGTAGTTGCAGGGTCACATGGCTAGGTTGGCAGGCTTTGAAGGACCCATAGATACCCCACAACCAGAATCCCCAACCTGTGTTGAGTCAACCCGGGCTCCAGCCAAGACATGGTCCAACTGTTGTCACCAAAATACCATGGTTTCCACAAATGCCCCAACATCTCTCAGAATGTTCTTGGCATCCTGAGAGAGGTTCATTATTTTGCCTTCATGTTTGGGAGCTGGCAGAAATAGCTTCTGAGGAAAGCGTCACAGTGATATAACTTTCCTAGAAAACAACAGATTATTTTCTCTATAGCTATCCTCAATTCCTCTTTCAAAAACTTTTCCCACATTGTTGGGAGTAAGACAAAAACATCTGTGCTTAATATTCAAAAGCCATGGCTTACGTTCAAACTGCTGCAATCCTGGTGGGAGTTTCCCACAAGGGAAACTGGTAGCACCTCAAATCCCTTAACTCCTCAGGCCCCCATTACTTCATCTTATGTGCAAATACATATCAAGCTCTCACAGTCCTGTGGATGATCAGGCAATAGACAAATCCCTCAGTAGTCAGGATGGCATATTGGAAAGAGCACAATTTTCAAGTCAGGCAGATTTTGTTTCTAACCTTAATTCTACTACTGACTTTGACTAACAAGTGAATTGGGATAAGTGACTTAATCTCATTGGCCTTTTGATTTTTCAGGGGCTTTCACTTCTGCTTCAGAAGGATTTGGGGAGGATTAAAAGAGGAAACAGATGTATGCCACCCAGCCTGGAGTCTGATACACAGTCAATGCCCATCGCTTAAACATGCCTATTGTGTCAGCCTGGCACAGAGTAGGAACTCAATAATAATAATTTGTGGATGGTTGGGTGGATGAATCTCTGCAAAATGTGAGCTCCATGTCCCTTCCCCTCGCCGCCAGTTTCACTCATTCCATCTACAACATTTTCACAATAGTAACAATAATGTGCGCTAAATTTCATGAATGTGAAGGATTTAAAATCGTATCAGGGGGACTTCCCTGGTGGTCCAGTGGTTAAGACCCTGCTCTTCCACCGCAGATGCATGAGTTGGATCCCTGGTCAGGGAACTAAAGATCCTACGTGCTGCACCACAGCAAGAAAAAAACAAAAAGATTCATCTGTGGTATCACCATAGAAAAACATCTAAAATGTATTAAGTGGAAAAAAGCCACATGCAAAACAATATGCAAAATTATATCATGAAGCTTTGAGAGGTGGATTGGCTTTCAGAGATAAAACAAAAAACAAACTAAGAGAAAAGAAAACAACTTTTTTCCGTTAGCAAAAGCCTCAATTGGAAAGCCAAACTTCCTAGCAGATGGCACTTCCTAGTGGGGGGAGGAGAAAAAAGCAAACTAATCCACCATTAAATTAAAATGAGCTCTTCAATTAATATATAAACCTGGGGCCATCTATCACAGTCACTCATTTTACTGAGTGGTTTGATATGTGAAGACAACTTGCATAAACTGAACTGATGTGGCAGGTCATTATACCAACTAACAGGGACAATCATTCTTCCCAATCTCACTGTTAATGGCAGAGACTTATGGATATTCCCCCAAATCTATATTCTCTTATTATATAGGGCACACAGCTAGGCTACATTTTCCAGTCTACTTTGCAGCTAGATGTAACTGTCACGTAAGCTCTAGCCCATGGAAAAGTGAGCAGAAATGAAGTATAGGTATACCTTGTTCTATTGTTTATTTATTGTGCTTTGCAGTTTTTTTTTTTTTTTTTTACAAACTGAAGGTTTATGGCAACCCTGCATTGTCAGATGACGGTTACCATTTTTGGCTATAAAGTATTTTTTAATTAAGTTATGTATTGTTTTAGACATAATGCTATTATTGCATACTTAATAGACTACAGTATAGTAACTACAGTATGTAGTAGACTACAGTACGTAAACATAGCTTTTATATGCACTGGGAAACCAAAACATATGTGTGACTTGCCTTATTGCAGTAGTTGCTTTCTTGTGGGGATCTGGAACAGAACGTGCAATGTCTCTGAGGTGTGTCTGGGCACCACTTTCAGCTGGTCCACTGAAACAGCCCACTAACCACCTTCCATGTTTATCACCTTCTCTCTCCAAGAATGGAGTCAGCCTCAGGGTGACCTTAGAAGCTACATGTTGAAGATAGCTACACCTCTATAAACCTGGGGCCCTGAATGACTTCACGGAGATAAGCCATTTCACTAACCCATTCATCTGCCCTGTTATATGAGCAAGAACTAACCTATTGTGTTGAGTCATTTTACATTTGGGAGTCAATTTGTTATAGAAGTTATCCTGCTCTATCAGTATCCTGCAAAGAAACAATCTTTCCCCATCATTCATCCCCTATAAAAATAAAAGAATTGTAAACTCAACCAATGTCAGAGCGGGTAACATAAAGATAATCCTTAAATTGTCTTTATCTTAGAATTCCTTATCCTTAAAACATTTGAAGACCAATTATGGGAGTTTTCCATCAGTATTTGTTTTGCCTTCTCACATCTCATGGGCCTCAATCCATCCTGCACTCAGCATTACTTTAGCTAATACTGAAACAAATGATTTTTACATTCATTTCCACATTTTTATTATCAACTCAATTACTAAACAGAGTTACTTCTTAACAAATTTTACATCCAATACAGATTTCAAATCTCTGCAATTTCTTCCTTCATTACATGTGATGAATTACTCAAGGGCAGGGCCAAAGTCTCTTATTTATGAACTTCCAGGTCACAGTACAATGCCTACATACAGAGGGCACTTGGTAAATATCAAGCTTCTTGCAATCAAAGAAACACAGTTGTCACAGGAAATACATTTTTATATTAACTCAGTTTCTATACTTTGGTCAATCAATGATGTATATTGTGAATCTACTATTTGACAGCAACTAAGTAGGCTGTTTAAGAAATGGGACAAATGGTAAAGAAACAAAGAAATGGCCTCTGCTTTGATGAGTTCCAGGAAAGGCACAGACAACACAACAGCAGTACTGAGTTGGAGGATGTGACCCCAAGAAACGGCTTGTCCTGAAATGGGGAAGACTTCACTCCTCTAGTTTTGGGCCCGATGCATTTGCATGTCTTGCTAGGCCTGAGGCTGTCCTTAAAGCCTATTTTAAGACTCAGCAGCCTATGTCGTTTTTTTGTTTTTTTTTAAAGAAGCTTTCCTAAACCTTTTTGTTACACAAAGAAAAAGCTGTTTCTCAAAAAATAAAGAGTTGCTGAAAGCCAGCAGCTTTTGATTTAACAGAAAACTCCAAACTCATCGATTTTAATCAACGTTAAATTGGGAGATTTCAGATTCTTAGATTTTGTATATTTCTTAACATCCAGTGTTTTAGAGAATATTTAATTAAATCAGCTAACCTGCAAAAAAATAGAGAGAGAGAGAGAGAGTCAAGGAGAAAATACAGAAACATGTCTTAAGGCTTACATAGAGGATTCTTTTATTCATCGTGAAAGCTGTAGGTTCATGGGACTATAATCCAAGAAAAATTAGTTCATTCATCTTTAACCATATGCATAGATGGGCCTCTCATATTTTTACCTGCCTGCACTAATTTTTAACTGTCAATCAACGTTTAAAACCTTGATTATGGTTGATGATCTTGGTGCGGTTAGCAGGCCATGTTATAAAATCCTCCTCGAAATCATTATATTTCCTTCAGTGTCAATGTTCTCCAACTAAAAGGAATCTTCTTTCCAAAATTGTATACCCTTACTTGCTACAAGTCAATATGAGGGGCTTTGTAATAATTATGAACATAATATATTCACTTAAATACAACATGAAAACCATTAGCTAAAAGAATTAGCCAATTTTAATCAGTAACAGGATTAAATTTGTTTGTAAGTTTTCTCATCCATCTTGGTAGTTTTAGTCATTGTGTTTCCTTCTCTAGTATGGCAGAAAAATTTTTTACTAACATTTGAAATTCCTTAAATATTCTGAATATTGTTCAGGAGTCCAAAATTGACTACAAAAGACTTGCAAATCTACCCATTGTATGACTTGGTAACCGCATGAGGGTATGACTATTTTTTCAGTCTGCTTTTGAAAACAAAGATGATCACATATGAAATTTCATATATATATATATATATATATATATATATATATATGAAATTAATAATAGTGGGTACAATGTGTGGGCAGTGGATTAGAAAAAGGAAGAAAATGAAATGGTTCATTTTAAAACTCAAAACATTTAAAAATTTTAAATTATGCAATGATATTCTTTACTCAATAAATAAATAAAATTTAAAACTCTTCACACACAAAATAAAAACTTTCATATATATATATATATATATATATATATATATATATATGAAAGTTTTTATTTTGTGTGTGAAGAGTTTTAAATTTTATTTATTTATTGAGTAAAGAATATCATTGCATAATTTAAAATTTTTAAATGTTTTGAGTTTTAAAATGAACCATTTCATTTTCTTCCTTTTTCTAATCCACTGCCCACACATTGTACCCACTATTATTAATTTCTTGCATATTCTTCCAGAGTTTCTCTATGCATATACAAACAAATACAAAATACTTATTACAATTTCTGCATTTTTGACACAGGTGGTCCCAGGAGCTACACACTCCCCTATGTCCTCATTCTTATCCTTATCAAAGGAAACCCTGTAAATATTAGTCACACTGTCTGAAAAAGTCTCCTCCAGATATTTTTAATAGGAATATTATTTAGAGAAGAAGAAAAGAGTGAAAAGCTGAACATGTAATAAAGGGCAAAGACTAAAATGAAAAAATTCTAATGGCAGAGCACAGTAGAAAAACGTTGGCAAGCCAGGTACCTCGGTGACAATGGAGCTCTTCCAAGAGCTGCTGACTAACCTTGAATGGGTCTCTTAGATTCATTTATAAAATTAAGGTGCAAACAAGAAGCATATTTTTTTAAAGTTACTCAACAGACATTGAACTTATACCAGTCCACTGCTGAGGACAGATGAGATGGAAAAGTCCCTCTTCTCATGGAGTTTATATTCTAGTGGGAGGGGGTGAGCTACTTGAGATGCGTGCTGAGGCAAAGTCTCTGTGTAGAGACCAAGTTTTAGCGGGTTCGTGAGGAGACCCGTGGGCAGGGAACGTCTGGTGAGGAGAGCCGTGAATATTAAAACAAATGAACATGGCAGAAATGCTCAAGAGACTTTCCAAGTCTGGTAGGGCACTGTGGTTTGTGGCAAGCAGCTGGAGTCTTCTACGAGTGTGACGGGAAGCCACTGAACTTTTTTTTTTTTTTTTTAAGAAGGAAACAACATGTTCTTTTTTCCTCCAGGATAATGTTTAAGTGAATTCATTCGACCTCTTTTGGTGACTGAATGTTCATGTGGCAGATTTTGAGATAGAAAAGTAAATCCAACCTCCATCTCCTCGAAGGCGGGGGTCCCTCTGTTTGCTTTATAAAGCACTGTAATTGAATAATGTCTGGATCTTGGCATCTACTCTGATCAGTCTGTTTAACTATCAAAGTAACTCTTTAGCCTTAAGTCTTTTCACAGAGGGGAAATTCAAGAGTAAAAGGATAGATCAAAAATAAATGTCTTAAAAGTTTGTGTCTTATTTCCTAGGGAAATAGATATATTTGTGGTCATAAGAAACGTTAGTAATTCTCTAAGACTTGAGTCGTATTATTGAACAAGTTCTCTTTAGAAAATCTAAACATTTCTATTTTACTACGTATCTCAGCAGAGAAAAGATTTCCATGAAATAAAATGCAGGTGTTTAAGATACTGTGTGGCTAGGAAAGGATGATTTTCAGTTTGTTGATAAGCTATATGTTACTGGATTATGCCTATCATGTTGATAACAAAGATTTGGTTTCATACATTGATCCAGAGTTATAGAATGTGATAACACTCAGAGCAAAAGAAACTGGAGGCATGAATTTCCCAAAACAACAAAAGAAAATTCAAAGCATTTTCTAATAAAGGGAGGTTTAATTTATTGTCTGTGAATTTCTATTAACTTGATAATGATAGCATTCCTTTCTGCCAACAGATTAGCAGCTAGAAGCATTGAAATGACACACACACAGATACTTTAAAAAGATTTAACATGCATACATATATTTGTGTATATATGTGTGTGTGTGTGTGTGTGTATATATATATATATATGTAAAACCGTGTATATTGTTCAGAATATAAGGTTATGTCTTTAGGTAGAAGATCAAATTGAATACAATGCTTCATTTCTATGCAGTATGACACTGTAGATGGAGAAACCAATAATTCCCAGTCCCTGACATCTGGAAGGCTGTGTATGTGTTTATTAATTGAAGCCAGTATTTCCTGAGCACCTAGTGTGGCTTGGGCACTGTAATAGGCACTGGGACACAAGCAGTGAATAACACAGACAAGGCCCCTACTATCACGCAGCTTACATGCTAGCATAGCCACATAATGAAACATATTGCTCATGTGACCTGCATATGTGCATTTGTCCTTTATTTCTTTGGATTCCATATTTTATTTTATTTTTTTAATTTATTTACTTTTGGGTGCATTGGGTCTGTTGCTGTACGCGGGTTTTTCTCTAGTTGAGGCGAGCAGGGGCTACTCTTTGTTGTGGTGTATGGGCTTCTCATTGCGGCGACTTCTCTTGCTGTGCAGCATGGGCTCTACATGCTCGGGCTTCAGTAGTTGTAGCTCGTGGCCTCAGTAGTTGTGGCTCACGGGCTCTAGAGCGCAGGCTCAGTAGTTGTGGCACATGGGCTTAGTTGCTTCACAGCATGTGGGATCTTCCCGGACCAGGGCTCGAACCTGTGTTGCCTGCATTGGCAGGCAGATTCTTAACCACTGTGCCACCAGGGAAGCCCTGTATTCTGTATTTTAAATGAACATATTTCCAAAAAAATTAGTAGTCACCATTCTATCCAACTTTAATTGATGGACTCAAATCTTTTAATGGCAAAACATGTGTAGGCATGTAATAGTTTAGAATATCTTTTTATGGAATATGTTAAATCTTTTTAAATTATCTAAAAATGTCCATGCAACAAGTTCAGTAAATTTAAAATATCTTAAGACTTTCTTCTCCCTGCTCCTCCATTTGTGTTTTTTAAAGAATTCTTTATATACAAGTATATATAGAACAAGATAATGACTATTTTTATATCAGGTATGAAAAGCATAAAATTGAATCTCTAAAGACAAGCTCTGTTTTCATGATTTGTTGCAGTTCTAGAATCACGTTCAAAAGTTGTTTTTTTTTTTTCAAATCTCTTTGTACCTACTGTTCTTTCTTATTGTCATCCTTTTTCCATTGGTGGGGTAGGAAGAAAGAAGAGATACAAAAGCTTTTTTTGTTTGTTTTACTTTAAGAAAAAAATATTCATCTTTTCCCATGATGAATCTCTGGCCTCAGTCTAGACTACCCTACAAACAAAATGGTCAGCTGATTATAATTGCAGAAAATTTTCTCTTGGGCCCCTGGGTCAGATCTCTATGTCACTTTCTCAAAACTTCCCAAACAATCATTGACCTAAAATAGGTGGTTGCCCCAGGTCACCACTGCCTTCAAGCTCAATGCCATTCTGCATCTTACCCATGTCCCTATGAGAAGTGCAGAGTCTGAGAGTCCGATTCCCAGTTCCTATGCACCTGATGTTGTATTGAGGATATACAAAAATATAGGTGCAAAGGCAGGCTGACTTTTCTTCAGAAGAGTTAGAGCAGCTGTACCATAAATAGTACTGGTACTGGTACCATGAACAGTAACATGACTGGTACTGGTACCATAAATAGTAACATGACTTGAGGCTTCTCCTACACTCAAACCAGAAATGGAATGCTTAATCAGAGGCATGTCTCAATTTGAGGACTTTTTTGGAGGACCTCCAAATGGTCTGTGAATTACTAAAGAGAGGTCCTTCTTTGTAATGCAGTGGAGTCACATATTAACAGATTTAAGAGAACAAGGACAGAGTGAGACATTAGAAGCTACAACAGCATACACAATCAAACCATTAGGTGTAAGTAACTATAAACTATTCACATGTAACATTTTTTCCTCTCCCTGCATCCAGTCTAGAAAAATAATTCTTCCCATTCATAAAAATATATCTTTTAATCCATTCATAAGCTTGAGATTTTGCTCTGTAACTCAAAAAGGAGAGGGAAGGTTTTGGTGATAAAGAATAATGAGGGGAAAGAAGAGTTTCAGACTCTGTCCCTCACTGTGTCCGGCTGAATCCTTTTGACTGACTGAAGTGAGGGAGAGTTAGAGGCCAAAGCTGATAAAGTATTTCAAAGAGATTTTGTGTGGAGCAAGATATAAGGTAGGTTTCTTCAGAGTGCAGAGGAGCATAAACCTCTCCCAACCCTGCATATGGCCTCTGATAATCGAGTACCTGGAATTGGGGAAGCTTTGGAGGCATCCCAAGACTTTGGAGTTTCCATGGGCCATGGCAGTGGGGAGAGTTGTCTATGTAGTTTGGACGGGAGATGGACACGTGAGAGCCTGAGCCGGAGAAATCACCAAGGTCAAGTCTGTCACAACTCCTACTAACAGACCACCTTGCAGATTCATGGGAGGCATTCCTTTAAGTGCTCTCCAAAATAACAGGTGTGGGCTTTGCATTTGGGGTGGGCCTGAAGGCTACTACCAAGAAGTTTGGCCTATCAAGCCAGTAGATATTTGGGCTAAGAGGTGGTACACACAGGGTACTGTGAACTACCACAAAAGAATTTGAATTTAATGAATATCAGGTAATATTTTGAGAGTTAACTATAAAACTCACGCAACTGGATCATAATGGAGATGTGAAAGGTCATTTGAAAGAAATTAAACAATTCTTAGACATGCAACCCTTGTTTATAGGTTTTAATGTATCTAATAAAAGAAAGTATCGGACTTCCCTGGTGGCGCAATGGTTGAGAGTCCGCCTGCCGATGCAAGGGACACGGGTTTGTGCCCTGGTCCAGGAAGATCCCACATGCCGCGGAGCGGCTGGGCCCGTGAGCCATGGCCGCTGAGCCTGTGCGTCCGGAGCCTGTGCTCCACAACAGTGAGTAAAAAAAAAAAAAAAAAAAAAATGTATCAGTGAGAAAGGGGATTTTCAGTCAAGGGGTGTATTAGTATCCTATAGTTGCTGTAACAAATTACCACAAAGAAAATGTATTACTTTACATTTCAGGAGTCAGGAGTCTAAAATGGTTCTGGAGGGAAGTGTTCCTTCTGGAGGCTCTAGGCAAAAATCCATTTCCTTGCTTTTTAGAGCTTCTAAAGGCTGTCCACTTTCCTTGGTTCATGGTCCCCATCTAGCGATAGAATCAGTCCAACCTGTTTCGAATTTCACATCTCTTGTTCTCCCCCTGCTTGTGCCCTCATGTCACCTTCCCTGACTCTAACCTTCCTGCTTCCTCTAATAGGCACCCTTGTGAATATATTACATCCACTTGGATGATCCAGAAGAATCTCTCTATATCAAAAGTCTTGTCTTAAATCTGCAAAGTCCCTTTTTCCAGGTTAAGTAAAGTATTCACAGGTTCTGGGGGTCAGGACATGGACATCTTTGGGGGACCATTATTCAGTTCACCACAGGGGTACTAAAAAAGAAAGACACTGGCAGAGCACAATGTAGTAAGAGCAGTTCAGGTAGAGATCCAGTCAGTCCAGAGGGCTTGACCAGACTGTGGGAACAAACATATGAAGCTGTTTTGTCCTCATGCCATTAATCTCCTCTAGCTCTTCCTCCAAGCTTACCAAGCAATCTCCTGTGGACAATGGCGACCCATGGGATTTTCCTACTTGGAATGAAGGCAGTCAGGCTGATACATGAGTGGGCACATGCGACGGCTGCAGTTCTCATCGTGAATGAACACATTTGGCATTTGGCTGTCCCCCCCACCCCCAGAGCTTTCTTAGCTTGAGAATTATTGGTAAGAATAATACCACTCACCATCATGTATTAGACATACCTGCTGTGGGCTATACGAGGCACATATAGTTTTGTTTATTTAATTTTAAAAATAATCCTGGAGATACTTTAATTTTGCCACTTTTCTTTCAAAATTTAATTCACGTACTACCCAAATATTACCCCAGATAATAGATACTGAGTTCATATCAAACCAGGTCACTTGATGGTCCTCACTGAGATTTCTCTACTGTATACAACTGTTGGACTCACAAAAGTAGAAAATGATGGCATATGAAAAGGTTGAAGGAACCAACACTTGAGTAATTAGGAAGGAAGAATTCTAGCATGAGAGGTGACTTGGACAAGTTCATAACTCTAGGTAGATTTAAAACTTAAGATGCCAAGTCTCATTCTTCCTTATTTTATCATGTTGCCTTCTAATCTGATCTAAGTTTAGAATCAGATTTCTTCTCTTTTCAGCAAAACTCAAGTTTCCCCAACTGGAGCATTTTTGCTTATCTGTTAAATGGAAATCTGATATAAGGATTTTATTTTTATATACTGGCTTGTGACATTAAATACGGTCATCAAAGGCAAATACAAACTTTCAAAAATTGATATTGGAGACTGTGGAAAGTAAGTTAAGAGAGGAAAAAACTTGAGAGAAATGTAGCAGGAAATTTACCTAAGAAATAAGGCTCAGTGGAGACATTACAATAATAACAGGGAAAAACGTTTGATTAAATCTAATTAAATCCCTCAATTAATGTTCAGAGTGGTGCTACAAGATAATCCCCAGTGGAAAGAGCCCTGGGTAACTAAACTTGCGTTTGACCTCAACCTTTTTCATATTCTCAGAGAATGGTGTCCAAAGGTGTTTTTTTGTTTGTTTTGTTTTGTTCTTTATATTAGCAAACATTATTTTGGAAGACAAAATTATATAAGGGAAGAGACATGAACTTTGGAGGCAAACAGCCCTGCACCTTGTTCTGCTACTTCAGAGCAATATGACTTAGGCTAAATTTCTCTATTCATAAAAAGGAGATAACACTTCCCCAAGACCACCCCATAGAACAGCATCAGGGAGCTTCATTCTTGGAGTCAGAGACTTGGGCAGTGCACAGCCTACATCTGATGTGGCAAGTACAGTAGTACGTCTCAGCAACAACAGGATTACATGTTCTATGCTCATATAGCATCTGGGACCAGGTGGGTGCTCAGTAAGCTTTAATCACTTTCTCCTCTTACAATTATTGAAATAAGAAATATAAGCTCCATGGGGGCAGGAAGCTTTTTTAGTTTTTCATTCCCTTAGCCCTAGTATCTACAGTGTCTAGATCGGTATTTAGCATACAGGAGCTCAGAACAGGGGATCTGGTTATATTACTGTTTAATGAGTGAAAATATGAGAGCACACAAGTGTTACAAGGAAAACTATCTGCACGTAGCTGGCAAGATATGGTCTGCCTGAATTTTTAATATTGGACATGACAGCATAAAGCAGACAATATATGAAACTCTTCTTCCCAATCAACAGAAACAGCTCTAAACAGCATAGGTCCTTGGAACTGGCTCTTTTTCCTAGACTGGGGCCTGCAAACTATGGCACACAGTCTGTTTTTGTACAGCTTAAGAGATAACGTTTTTCATATTTTTAAATGGTCAAAAAGTCAAAAGAATGGTATGTGAAAATTCTGTGAAATTCAACTATCAGTCTCCATAAAGTTTTATTAGAACACAGCCATACCCACTTGTTAGGTGTGATAAATGGCTGCTTTCATGCTACAATGGCAGAGCTGAGTAGTTGGGACAAAAACAGCATGGCCTGGTAAGACTAAGATATGTGGTCTTTTAGCGAACAAGTTTGTCACCTGCATCCTAGACAGCATATTTGCAGTATTAGTGGTGGCCCAGCCAACATGCGATGATGCTTTTGCTGTGGAGTCATATGAGACAGATGGTATTAGTGAAAGGGAGGTCAGTATGCCTTATATATACTAACAGCACTTCTCTAATAACTGTGTAATATTACACTCTAATTATCTCTATCTATGTAGCAACATGGAAGAATACTATTTGATGCAGGCTTTTAAACAAACAGGATATCAAAAGAAGAAACAGATGTTTTGACACCAAGCCCATAGTCCTTAATCTTTCTTTGGATTATTTATCTTTCTGAGATGAGAATTATAAGCTCTTTGTTATGGGTTGAACTGTGACCCCCCCAAAATTCATATGTTGAAGCCCTAACCACCAGTACCTCAGAATGTGAATGCATTTGGAGACAGGGTCTTTAAAGAGGGAATTAAGGTTATGAGGCCATATGGATGGGAGCTAATCAAATTCGACTGACATCTTTCTCCGAAGAGGAAATCTGGACACACAAAGAGATAGCAAGTACACATTAACGGAGAGAAAAGACCACGTGAAAAGGCAGCAAGAAGGTACTTGTCTGTAAACCAAGGACAGAGGCATCAGAAGAAAGCAAACTTGCCCACACCTTGAACTTGGACCTCCAGCCACCCGAACTGGGGGAATGTAAATTTCTGCTGTTGAAGCCACTCAAGTTAATGGTATTTTGTTATGGCAGACCTCATCCCACACACAAAATTATGCACGATTTTTAGTGGGGGGCTTGGGGGCTAGGCTTCTTGGGAGACCACACTGTCCATGGGCTCCCAGTTTAAGAACTCTTGTGAGAACAATTATTTGTTGTCATTATTTCATATTAACCTTGCTTAACTTAGAGTTGCAAACTATTTCTTGAATAGTTCCTTATAAGTTCTCACAAAGGAGGTCTGTAGCTTATAAAAACTTGTTTGAAAAACAAATGCCTGTGATTCTTTCCTTGAGCAGCCTCAGGAAAGCTGTGCCTGAAGAAGCAGCTTAACCAGCTAGGTCCATCCGACGAACCCTGGGACCAATGAATGACAGACAGATGTTGCAGCCAGAGCACCCTTATATATGGAGTTTTTTCTGGAGTCACAAAAAAATTCTCCTTCTTCCATCCGACCAACTCCACCAGCTTTTAATTAATTCCCTAACCTTATCCTCAAAAATGCTGGCAGTCCTTTAGGTCTGCTACGGCCCAAAATAAAATCTACCTCATTCTTCAGCTAGATCTTTGACATTCTGATTTTTCTTTCTCTGTAGTTAAGTTTTTACGTTTGTATCCTTGTTTTGTTTGTCTTGTAAACTCCCTTAAAAAGAACAAGGTGCTCAAATGCCTGTGGTTTCTCAGGGCCTCTCATTTGCTATCAGAATCTGAGCATCTCTTATTTATGCTTGGCAGCCATGCAACTGGTACTTTACTTGTTTCTTTATTTCCCACTCTCCCTCTTCCTTTTTGATCAACAACAACCTGTGGTCCTTTACTATTTTCTGAATATTTTATCTCTAGCTTTGATCAAAGCCCTTTTGGTGTAGATTTTTATAATGTAATCTATCCTTGGTTTATTGTATGTTTTCATCGTCATTTGGAAAGAAGTCTTTGTAATGTAGTGCTTTACAGTAGCCACTCTCTTCATTTTATTGTTGATTTTTAACTCACAAATGAAGTGTTAGAGGTGTTATCTCTGTTCTGAAGAGCCTAATTAGAGAGGAGTTGGCAAATATTTTTACTATACTATATTTCAATTTAAGTTTCAGGAAATTTCCAGATCTCACAGACTTTCAGATCTTTAAAAAGAATTCAGTATCATTTCTTTCTATGCTTAAGATATTCAAGTTGAGAAGGAGTAAAGCTTGGTGGTTAAAAACATGTAGTCTGGAAGCAAACCGTACGGCCTCAAATCCCAGTTCCCTGGAACATGTGACCTTGGGTAAGTTCCTTCAATACTCATTGCCTCAGTTTCCTCATCTGGATAATCCAGAGAATATTTGGGTCTACCTCATAAAGTTGTTGTGAGACTTATATTAAATAACATAGGAGGGCTTCCCTGGTGGCGCAGTGGTTGAGAGTCCACCTGCCGATGCAGGGGACACGGGTTCGTGCCCCGGTCCGGGAAGATCCCACATGCCGCAGAGCGGCTGGGCCCGTGAGCCATGGCCACTGAGCCTGCGCGTCCGGAGCCTGTGCTCTGCAACGGGAGAGGCCACAACAGTGAGAGGTCCGCGTACCGCAAAAAATAATAATAATAATAATAATAACATAGGAATTAAAAGATAGCCTGTCACAGAGTAAATGCCATGGAAGGGTTTGCTGTGACCAAATCTTATGTGTATTTTTGCTTATACAGAAGAGTCGTTTAACATCCCTATAATTCAAAATTGGCATCCTTCCCGTGCAATTCCTGTTATTGGGAAGATAGATATTAGCTAAATTTGCTCACGTGGTTCTATATTCCTGAATCTGGTGGGATCAAAGATAAAACTCTTTCTTTCTAAACTGTGAACCATAATGGATTACATTTAAAAAGCTCTAACGTATTGGGGGGATCCTGTTCCAGGACATTCAAATTACATTAAAGTTATACAAATCTAAGATATTATCTTCCTTTTCTGTCAATTTTTCAAAGACCGACAACTAGACTCCATTGCCTATTGGTGCAAATCAGTTGGAAAGTCTTATGTGTTAGGTTCTTGTGCAATTTAAGATGCTTACTCAATAGGTTTAAAGATCTCGGAGAAGGGATTATATATATCCAGCAACATTTTGAAAAGGTGGCAAGAATGGGCAATAAACTTAAAATAAGATTGCTCCCCAGCTGCATTAATTAGGGGGTGGTGAGCAATGCATCCTCTTCTTCGAATACATTTCTCCAGAGTGGTAATTTTTTTTCGATAATGTAACAAGAGTGGTTCCTCAGTATTCACAAATCTTTTCTAGATAACCCAAAGATGAAAACCAAATTGGGTTTTCAGAGACAATGAAATGAAAACGTAAGATGAATTTCTGAATTCATAGTGAACTCATAGACTGAAAAATGTGTAAGGCTTTTTAAGACTGGGTTAAATTTCACAATTGAAATATAAGCCCAAAATATTTCCACTAGATTATTAAACTTTTATATTACACATTCTTTAAGCTGTATTCATGCCTCCATTTTACAAGTGGAAAGAAAAAGGTGGTTTTAAGGGAACACATATTTGTTTATTTGTTATACAATGTAAATACTTTGTCAGGAAGATTTTGTCATTGAGTCCAGCTATTGTCTTGGTGTTGTTTTGAAGAGGATGAAGTAGAATTGTGGTCAAGTTCAGATATATTCGTGGTGAGACAGATTGGGTTTGAATGCCATCCCCACCTGCCAGTAGCCTTAAGTTAGTTATGCAATCTCTCTTAAAACTCAGTTTCCTCATCTGCAAAATGGGAATTAAAAATAGCTCCCTCACAATGTTGTTAAATGATAATTAAGCGACACAGGCAGAATCCTTACCACCACCAACGGCCCATGACAGGTGTTTAGTAAAACAGTCTCTTCTAGGACAAGGAGCGTCAGTCAGCCTCCAACGCTTTAGTATCTGATAAGTGTCTCCTCAAGAATCTGGTTTATTCCTGATGTCTTCAATCAGATTTTGTTTTTTGTCTCCTTTAGAAGTTTACTTGCTTGAACAACAGGTGAAGCTCTACGTAGAAACCTTGTAATTTAGTCCCTAAATGAAAATATCATGATATTAGAACTGGTGGGGCAAAGCAGCAGTATCACAAGATCACCTAAGGAGTACTTTGCATAAAACTGTACACATACTCATCAAGAGAAAACCAGAGAGCTTGGCACCAACTTTCCTGCCTGCTGTCTGTTCCCATCTACCATCTAGTCCCAGCTCCCTCTGGCTGTATTGTACACTTGGTAATATTTCGCAGTAAACTCAATTGAAATCTTCTTCTTCATTGCTTGTGTCACCATCCTTTCCTGCAATGCCCACTTCCCTTCCTCACCTGGCTGACTGCTGCCAACCTTATCTAGGCATCAGAACCGGAAGAAGAGACACCCGCAAATACCCGCTCTACTCTTCGGCTGCCTACTTCCCCTCTTTGATCTCAGAGAGCCTATAATAAACCACATGCCTGCGCTCTTCACACTGGGCAATGTGACAGCCCAGTGGTTCTGCATGGGGACCCTGGAATTCGACCTCTTGGATACAAATCTCAGCTCTACAACTTTACTTGCGTGATCTGTTTAACTTCTTTCAAAACTATTTATTTTTAAAAAATATTTTTACCTAACTTTTTGTTTCAAAGTCTCCTCATCTATAAAGCAAAGATAAAAATTATGCTGCATGTAAAACATGCATAAGATGCACCTGCTTCTTGTAAGGTCAGTAACAATGTAGTGATTTATATTTGTCTTCCTATTGCCTAGCACAGAGTCTAGCAAATAGCGTACACACACACACACACACACTTGTTGAAACTGAGCCAGATAGAAATGCCAATCTCAACAGTAGAATCCTTCTCAAAGGTATTAAACTTTTTGTTTTGCACCGTGGACCCCTTTGGCAGTCTGGCAAACTCTGAATTCCTTCCCAGAAGAGTGTTTCTAAATACGTGAAATGAAATGCGTTTAGGATTAATTACAAAAATTCCAATTATATTGAATTACAACTGCTAAAAATATTTTAAAATAAATTTGTGGCATAGTAATATTGTGCTTCTTTCTTATTAAATAAAATCGAGCGACAGATCTAACTACTGTAATTCAAAGAAGTGGTAAAATTTGACCAATATGGTGAGATTGCTGCAGCGATGGTAATGCAATATGAAAATAACCACGGCTGCTTTGGCACCAAATTCAAAGACACTGCTGATACTACGGTGATGTGTTTCTTTGATTTATTTTTGAAGAAAATGCTAAATTTCCATAATGCTAGTGAAAATATGGATGTAATGGTTTCCTATCTAAGTTCCAAGATCCTCTTCATCTGCGGTTAAGGTTTTCAAGTTTGAAGCTTAATTCATAAAAATCCATGAAGTCTTTTAACAGAGACTGCAATCATGACTGTATGAAATCGCTGATTGTACCTGTCTCGTTCATGAGCTTTACAGGCAAAACCAGCTTCCACAGGAGTGAAAGGTAATGACTGTCCAGTGGGGTTGATTTGGATGAACAGGTTGTGATGTTTCAGAAACAAAATGGCCTTTCCTCACCTTTCCTAATGCTTTCCTTCAAACATTGTCCAATTTAGAAACCTCCTACTTAATGGCTTAATTATTGCATTCAGAAAAAGTAAATATGATACCTTGGCTTTAGTTAGAGGGGAAATATGTCCCATTTACAATGTTGGCACCGTATCGAAGTGTGAGGCAATTTGCACTAGAGAAAGCTCTCTCTCCTTTGAGCTGGAGCCAGGAATCTTGATAATGCTCCCTTTTATCTGAGTGAATCCTGGGCCAATGCTCTGCTAATATATTCAACCTCTTTTAATTCTAATTCTGCCTTTTTAATATAATACTAAAATCAAATAGGAGAGTCTGCATTCTCGGTTCCCATCTTTTAGGTGTCATGAATTTGCATTGTTTTTGCATAGGGAAAAGACCCCGGGAAGGTGCAAGAGACATTCAGTAATTAAATCAATTGAATGTCTTCGATGGAGAATTAGAAATCATCTGGATAATTCTAAATTTATATTTTTCTTTAGATCGTCGAAATGAAAATAGTGAGTTTATTTGATCTAACATGGTAACAAAGCATGAAAAAAAGCAGACTTGGATGAGCCCCTTCCTGGCTGGGTGACCTTGAATAAGTTTGTTGCACTATCTGTGAAAACGAGGGCAGTGCAGCATTCCTCACCAAGCTGTTGGGACGAGTCCGCTGGACATTTTGTAAACTACAAAGCACCATGAAAATAGTAGCCCTCATTACTGTAATATCCACATTATTTCCTCAGTTTCACTTTGTCAAGAGCTATTGTATGTAACGATAAAAAGTATGTAACACTTAGAAGGTATAAAAATAACTTTGTTTAGTGGAAATGAAATAAGCAAATTTCAGAAAACCAGTATCTTTTTGAGAGATTGGGAACTATAAACTCCTCCCCCCCAAAAAAGAATATTTTATCTAAAGAATATTTGAATTGCTAACATTTTAAGATATTTATTTAAATGCTAGTATAAAAGTGGTAATGATCCAAGAACTGACCAACTCTGTGAAGACTGGCATAGATACTTCCAACCATCTACTAAAGCAGAACAGATTGTCAAGTGTAAAGTTTTACAGGACATATTTCGTGTTTGAGGATTGATATCATATGCTTGGTGAAAAGAAGGAAAGCTATTTTAACTCAGCTGCTGTTTTTTTTTTTCCCCAAACATATGAAATATCAAACTGAATTGAGCCATTGTTTAAGGTATTATTAAGGTCAGTTTTCTCAATACTCAAAGGCTGTAAGATCCATGGGGCAGTGCAGAAAAAATGCTATACGGCGGGATTGTGTATTTACAAAATATATGACCCATAAAATCCTGGACTCAAAACAAAAAGAAGTTCCAAGATCCCCAAATGATGAAAGGTAGAAATTTGTCCTTAATTATAGTATAAATCTTAGTAAAGACATCTCTATTTAAATGGCATGCTGCTGTCACCATTCTGTTTATTAGCTTTTCATTCTATGTGATGTTTTGGACTATTAATTCTGCTCAGTAAGAACAGTTCAATAATTAGTTTTGCAGTGTTATTTATCTTGTGGAGTTTTTCTTTTTCTTACTCAAAAGAGTGGGGCATTTATGAATAAACAGTAACAAGCTTAATCAAACTTAAAGATGTGAGAGATTTTTAAGCAGAAACAAGAAACCTAAACGACATTCATAATGCTATATGATTTCCAAAGTCTTCTTTTCCAATTATGTAGTATTATTAAAACTTAAAATACAAATATGTCATGACAATACCCTATAAATTTCATCCTAAAAATTACAATTGGGGATTGAACTAAGGCAAAATAGACATCTAAGGCTATGATATACAGTTATTTATAAGTCATAAAACTTCACAGTCTCTAAAAGGGAATCCTGCAAGCTCAAGATGACATATTTTTTAAGAAAATGAGGTTTCATTTCAGAAGAACAGTTTGAGGCATGCACTTTAAAAAATTAGGTTATTTCCCCTTAAAATGTGGACTATCTGATTTGTCACAGCTCATCTTCAGAGCCAAGTCATGAGGCCAAAAGCTGAATGCAGAGCTTTTTCTGAACCAGGTGGACCTTATTTTCACAGTCTCACATCCAGTTTGCTGTCTGTCATCACACAGACTTAATGTCGGGAACTGACAGGTTTCAAATATTGATGGGCAAACGCTGGTGGATTCAGAAACTTGGAACTTGCCCAAAATATCCAAATCTCACATGTCTGTAAAATCAGCCAGGAAAACAGGCTGTTTTGTGAAATGTCCACAGCCTCTTATTTTCACATGAGATTTTAAAAAAAATACCACAGGAGAAAACTGCCCTTTTGATATTTTAACCCATGAATTTTTGAAGTTTCACCACCTGGCCTTAGAACCCAGTTTCAAATATGCACTACACCTCTGCTAGAGAGACAGAATAAATTTCTTCAAATGTATTTGGCACTTTAAAAATTTACTTGAGAGTATTTTTTATTCATTTTGTTTCCTTTAATGCTTTTTTCTCTATTTTTCTACATCCATGATGTTCAAGAGGGAATATGAAATTCGCTTTCTACTTCAGAGAGTGTCATGACCTCTCAAATAAGCCCCCTGTCTGTGTGGCCTTGTCTCCTTTTGTGACAAGTACACTACTTAGGGTCATGTATGTTTCAAAGTAATCTGTTGCTTTTTTCACTTTGTTGCCTACTGCAACAAAGTGTTCTCTTCTATGAACTGAGGGAGGAAAGTTACAACTGTGCTGGTTCTGTGTGTAAAGAGTGTGAAAGCTCTCACCTATCTAACCTAGAGGAGTTATTTAATTTTCTTCATTACTCCATGCTAATGAACTGCCCATTTTTTGTAACTAGTACTGGAGAATAGTGGAATGCATAAGAACACGAACATTCCATACTATCTTTTAAAAGTTCTACTTTGTGTGTGTGTGTGTGTGTGTGTGTGTGTGTGTGTGTGTGTGTGTGTTTAAAATACAGATAAAGAACCAGGGTGTGTCTACTTGAAATTCTAATGCTGAAGGAGAGAGCCGATTTCAGGATTTGAATAATTTCATTTAGTCAATAAAGGGATAAATCATTCTGCAACAGCTGTTTTTCCTTGACTCGACTTTGGATTAGAGATTCAGTCCATCTCAGAGAAGCACTTATGCAAATACGGGCGTTAGTGTTATGGCTGATCACATCAGAGCCACGGGTTACCGTATTACCTGGGTGGCTGTGATGAAAAGATCTGTGCGTTTTCATGCTGAGATGCAATGATGCAACACAGTGTCTCATGTCATCAGCAAATGTCATTTTAATAGGACTACAAATCACTGTGACATCAACAACCTGAAACAAATCTTCTGTATATTTAAATACACTGATTCTTCCCTGGAGGCCAATGAAAGATGTAAAAAGAAACTCGAAAAGAACAATTCAGTCATAAAGTAGCAACATCTAGACAGTGGAATTTTCCATTTATTTTAAGCTGTAAACTAACATATATGGCCAGAGGGCAAGTGATGCTGTGACTTTTATGAGACTGTGGATGATTAATTCCCAAACAACTTACAATCAACTTCCAACTTGTGTGCTGGAGGCATGGAGAACAGTGGTGCAGATTTTCTTTTAATGGCAGAATAATCAGAAAAAATTTCAGGTACACTGTTTACCCCTCCTATTCCTGGAAATGGAAAGAAAGAAATCGCTCTAGGCAGTGAGGAATACTGCCAGCAACAGTGAGTTATCAGACAACCTAGACTTCTGTAATGCATAGATAATCAAATCTGGCATTTTCTCATATTAGAAATACCCAGAAATGCCTGTGATCCCACACAATAGTTTACTGATTGCAATATCCTATGATCCTTCTAGAAAAAAAAAAAAAAAAAAGTACAGGCTCCAAATGATTTTAACACCAAGTTTGAATCAACCAACAGAACTAGATGAGCACCCAGCTTTGTTCTAGAATGCTACAGTAATTAGATAATAGCTGTGACTTCTTTTTTTAAACATCCAGCTCCTATACGACACACGTAAAAAATGAAGATATACAAAATCGTGCGTTTAAAACATTACAATGGCGATTGAGATGTGCTTTTATCACTTTACTTCAAATTATTGGAGACTTAGAAGAGAAAGAGGAAGTGATAGAGTAAAAGATCAATGTAATGGGTCTTCTGGGTACCCTTTAGAAAAGTCAAGTTTGGGGCTTCCCTGGTGGCGCAGTGGTTGAGAGTCCGCCTGCCGATGCAGGGCACACGGGTTGGTGCCCCGGTCCGGGAAGATCCCACATGCCACGGAGCGGCTGGGCCCGTGAGCCATGGCCGCTGAGCCTGCACGTCCGGAGCCTGTGCTCCGCAACGGGAGAGGCCACAACAGTGAGAGGCCCGCGTATCGCAAAAAAAAAAAAAAAGTCAAGTTGGGGCAGCCTTGCAAACACTTACTGTCTAAGGAATACCATTCTATTACCTTCTTAAAAGTACAGGAAAAGGCAGAAATGAAGCCACAAATGCATTGGCTAGAACAACAGGAAACTTCAGTAAAGCCAAGAAAAGGAATCTTGGAAATTTCTCTGAGATTTCAGTTGAACTGCCCTGGCTGGAAATTCAGTTGATGGGCTACTGAAGATGTCCAGTGACATTATTCACCTAAGAGTAGACCAAGTTCCTCTTATTTGGAGATTTTCAGAACATAAACGTGTTTATGATGTGTTCTGTCTGCAAATAAGCGTCTCTGGTCACACTTTAAGCTATTTTGAGTGCAGAATTATTTCAGATTTAATAAGACAATGCCATGTAGAATGGCAAAAGATTACTTAAAGCATAATTTTGCAAAGACTGAGGAAGAAATGAAAATAGCTTATTTTTTCTACCATCGTGGGTTCTCCAACCTCCCTCACTTTGCAGCCTAATCATTGGTGTTTGCACCCACAAAAAAAAATATTCCCCCTGAAACAATTACAAATGGAGTATCTATGTTTTTTCCTTGAGAAAACATCAGAATGTTCTCCTTTACCTACTGCTTGTTTAAAAATACCATAATGTCTATGGGAGAACACTTTTTGGCTTATCTCCTATCTTCCCTTTCGAAATGATGGTCAGCTACTTTCTCCCATTGATAAAGACTGATATCATATTATACTGTGGAAATAATAGCATAGTTTGATCACCTTTTTTTAAATCTTAAAGACTAATGCAAGTTCTCTACTGACAATTGATTTTATTGTCTAACCAACTCTTAGGAATTGTTTAATGCATAAGTTATTCCTAATATTTTATTCTTGAAATTGTCCCAGTTTATATATATATATATATATTTTTTTTTTTCTTCAAATAGAGAACCTCTTGGCGGGTGACCATGGGGGGAGTCAATTACTTAACAGAAATGCACATTTACCCTAACTACCAATACGAAAATAACACAACAATTTTGTAAATCCTAACTAAAAAACAAAAAAAACACCTATTTCATTTTTAACCATATCATTGTTAAGAATGAGTTCTAAATTGTGTGAGTTTAAGAGATTGGAATTACCTAGATGGGCAAGGCTGTGCTCTTAGCTATGATTCAGCACATGAAATGTAGCCATAGACCCTAGTGGAAGGTGTGAATTCTCAAGGACAATCTTATTGAAGAAGGCGGTTCCCCAGGCTTTCCTTGGGATTCTCAAAGTCAAGAGGAAAGTAGGAACAATGTCTGAATTTCCCGCTGCTGGGAATTAATAAGATAAAGCTTGCTCAGGGTGCCATCTAGGGTAACTCAGGCTTTGGAATTTTGAGGACTAAAAAATCTTTTCTATTGTATGGACCTATTGCCAACTTTTAATTTAAGGCATTAAAGACATCGCCCTTAAAAACCACATCTACCAACATTATCATTTCTAAAATACTTCAGAATCAAGGACACGCCTTTAAAATCATCTAGGTTTCTCTTTAAATCATGTTGCTAAAAACCAGTGAAATCTTCGTTGTGGAATCGCATCTGCCAGCATTTGGGAGCCATTTAGGTGAACGCGCTCAGGCTTTGCATTCATACACCTGGATAATTTACTCATTAATTTCTTCACTCTAAAACTATTTATTTAGACTCCTTCTACCTGCCAGTCCCTGAGCTAGACACTGACAAGGCCTGAAGAGCGAGAACACACACAATCTCTACCCTAGTTCACGGGCTAGTGGAACACAGCACTACCTCCTTTTAGCTGTGTGACCTTGTGCTAATTACTTAAAAAAAAAATGAACCTGAGTGGGTGCCCTTTTAGGTAAAATGAGGATAAGAATGACCCCTTTGCAGAACTGAGAGGCTAACTGACACCCAAATGGCATTCAACTGATGAAAGCTAGTCTCATCAAAGATCATTAAACGTTAAGTTATCGGAGCAAGATTTTCTCTAGAAGGAAAAGGAGGTGGAGAAGTAACAGATTGTCCTTAAGACATTGTCAGTCTCCTAGACCCTCAGGGCACAAAGACAGATGCAGAAGAGATGGCTATGGTACCAGCATAGACAGATACTTCCCAGCGGCACCAACATCAGATTAGATGCCCACAAATATGTTAAACGTGTCCGATGAATAATTTTGCCAGTTATGGGTAGAAGTGCATAAAAGCACCTCTTAGAACTAAAATGCACAATTTGTCACAGGGAAATAGCCCAAAGAATTGAGATACAATCTAAACGGTATCATAATTGCGCTCTGGAATTACATTTTTTAAAAGGACTGTACAGCTTAGAAGAATCTAATAAAACATCTGACAAAAGCAATAGATTCTGGCTGACAGCATGGCCTAGAGGCATGTGCTCCCACTGACTAGGAAGTTAAGATGTCACCAAGCCCTCAACCCTTCCCTTCACTTTAGCCTCTAAGAATTGGTTGTGAAGTGAAATAAAGACACTGTCAAGTTTAACTTTTAAATAGATACATATGGAACAACCGGGATTTGCTTAGGAAAATTTTTGACTCACTTCCCATGAAAACCACAATCAAGAAACTAACACAGCCTTTCCACGAATTGTGTTGGGGCCCTTGATGCCAGCTGTATTTTCACCTCCAGACAAAGCACCATCTTGAAGAAACTTTAATTCCCACTGAAGTGAGATTCTAAATGTTTCCCAATGGGATTAGATAGGAAGGCATTTGCAGCCTCTCTCCTGGGTCCTCCTCAGCCGCTCCATTCTGATGCTGTACACAGGCACACAGCACCGCTCAAAAATCTACTTCTGCTTGTATGAATCTTACTCTCATAGCCTTTATTTTTTACTAAAGTATAATGGTCTTTATTGGTTCATTTACTTTATGCAGGTTTGCATAAGGAAGCTAGCTACCAAGGCCAGAAGGGTAAGAATTACATGGACAGATTGGGATGGAAATTTAACGAAAGTTA
Source organism: Neophocaena asiaeorientalis asiaeorientalis (assembly GCF_003031525.2). Classification (NCBI taxonomy): domain Eukaryota; kingdom Metazoa; phylum Chordata; class Mammalia; order Artiodactyla; family Phocoenidae; genus Neophocaena; species Neophocaena asiaeorientalis. Next base: position 3,495,336 of record NW_020175039.1, on the reverse strand, counting down.
CTCCATGAACAGGTTTTATTTCTAGGGGCAACCCAAACTCTTCCTTTAAGATTGATCCCATGTGTGTACACTGCTCCCCAGGATTCCCCATGCCCTGATGGCCCATCTAGCATGTCGGATAGAGAAACCAACTCACCTTGACGTTGCAGGAGCAAAGGAAGGGGAAGGTCAACTCTGAATGTGTCGGTAAGAGAGGCTCATTTCCTGTGAAATTTTCAGTCTTCTTCCTACTATAGATTTCATTGACTACAGGTAAGGAGATACTTCAACAGAGCAAAAGACTGTAAAATAGAAGACCGTCTCTAGATCCTGCATTTTTCCTTTGTTCCACCAACATGCAATTGGTTCTATTTTAACACAGGCTATGGCTTGTGACCTCAAAGCTTCACAGAAGTCTGAAACCACTTGTTTCAGGGCAGACTGCACCTTCATGGCTGCCCCTGCATGATATGCTGTACATCTCAGGACCACATCATCCCGAAAACACTTCCTTTACAGCATCTCTCACACAGGTCCTTCTTCTCATCCCACTTTTGCAATTCCTTACAGCTTCACAATTGGGTGGCTTCTAGGGGTCCAAATTAGGTTCCCTGCCACCACACACACACACTAATCCCACCACCACCATCACCACCATCAACCCAGTACCATAGACCACACTCGAGAAACAGGCAGCAGGTTCCTAAATACTCTTCTAACATCTTACTCCCTTCTCAAAAAAATTGCCTGACTCTCACCTATGGACTTAACAAAATCCAAATTAGCTTAACCACAAAGATCCTTAGTTATAACCTTACCTGTCACTCTTCCTTGTAAAAATCTCTACTATTTCTTGTACAAAAATCCCATGTTCCTTCTATTCTATTCTGGTCAGCTCAGCATTTCAGAACAGGCGTCATGCTCCACCCACCCTACGTCATATAAATTATTACCAATTTCTCTACATGAAATTCTTCCTCTACAACCCCTCTAACGGTTAAAAACATTGATTCCCTTTAAGGCCTAGTCTACTACCAGACTCACCAGACTGAGGAAAGGACTTAGCCAGGGAATCACTCTTCCTGTTGCTTTCTGATAGTCACTTCGGATATGCAAAGTATTCTTTAAAAGAGTTACAAAAATATCATAATTTATTTTTATTCAGAATCTGGTGTTACGATATTTTAAGGAGTTCCATACCTCCCTGATTTCCTAGACCATTAAGATTTAATTTTTTTTTTTAACTAATGTTGCTAAACATTAGGCTGAAAAAAGGTTAAAAGAAAACTAGAATGTGGTAGAGGAAACATAAAAACTCTACTGCTCTCAAATAATTACATAGTTACCTATCAATTACCTCCCTAGGATAGCGGGGAGCAAGGAAAAACAAAGAAATGACCCCTGGGTCTTTGGGTCTAGACCAAATATCTCTTCTATAAAGAATGGTGGAACAGATTTGGAATTATCATGGCCATTGAGAATCAAGAAGCCAGGATGGGAACAGAAATTCTCTCAACGTGAAGGCCACACAGCAGGATGATTGTGTGGTGCTGTAAAATTGTAAAACTCGTGCCCCGTTTCATGAACTATCAGAGCCTGTTGGGAATAAATTCAGGTTTATCAGTGAAGCAGACTGGATTCCACTTTGATGGACAACCAATGGATGAAAAAGGCATTTCTAAACAATTAGAAATGGAAGAGGAAGATATCACTGAATCCTTTCATTCATTGGTTAGTTTCTGAAGCTACAATAAAGACTAAAATATGCACAGTTCCTGCTGTCAGGGATCTTTAAGGTCTAGAAGTTGATGTATTACAGCTGAGACAGGAGGTGAGGTGTGCTCTTTTAAAAAAATCTGGTAGTTAATTCTAGACCTGGGCCCCATAGGAAAAAAAGAAAAAAACCCAAAAACAAAAACCTTGCCAATTAGAGATGTGAAATTTGGTTGTACCATGTCCTTATTACTGTAATGTAATACTGTCTATTAATTGATCCTTCTACTCTACCCACTATATCTCATTCTTTTACTGTTTAAATAATGCGCACCCAGATGAAACGTATAGGGCGATCCAGAAAATAAATGAAGAGGGAAAACTGGTTGTGTGAAAATTACCCCTTTTCCTTGACAGTAGCACAGTCACTGAATGTGCATCTTTATGGTACACTGTTTTTCTGCTCTTTCCATGAAACAAAAATCATTCTAAAAATCTTTGCAAACTTTGATATATAATCTTAATGGAAGATTTGTAAATATTTGGACATAGTTATTGCACACACATACATGCTTGTACGAACTTGTACAACCATGTGTGTTTATATATGTGTATATATACATACACACAAACACGTGTATAAATGCACACACACTAAGGTATGCATAGCTTTTGCACATACAACTGGCATTATCTTCAAGGAGAAAAAACATTCTAAATATACTATTCCTACGTCATTTTCTTTTTAAGTCAGGATTTTTTGTTTCATTACCTTTAAGGACTACTATATTTAATAAAGATTTTAAAGAGAGATAATATTTATATCAACAAGGAGGTAGGGAAACGGGTACTCTCACATACTGCTGGCAAAAATAAAACTGGTGAAAACTTTCTGGAGAACAATTTAGCAATGCAAATCCAAAACCTTAAAATGTCTGTGCCATCTGATGCATTAGTCCCACTGCTAGATATTTATTAAAAGGAGTATCAACATACAAATATATATTTTAAGGATATTCGTTATAATGATCTATAGCAAAAAAAAGCTAGACTCCATCTAGTTATGCTAAAGTACACTGTGATAGTCACAAAATGCATTTAATTCTACATACATTCAAAATGAAGATGTAAATGTATATCCATTGACATGGAAAGATGTTCATGGTACATTGTGAAGTAAAAAAGGGATTCTAAGCAAAGTAAAGCTAATCACTGATATTTACATAGTGGTTAATGTGAGAAAGGCACATGTCCTGATATGCAGTATACATACACACACACACACACACACACACACACACACACACACACACTTTAAGGTGAGGAACCAAGCCTAGAGACCTGAAGTGATTCACCAAAGATAAAACAGTTAGTAAGTGACAGATGTGATCTTTGAGGCAGTCTGGCTGCCAGAGACCACACTCAATCTCTTCAACATAATACCTATCTTTGTATAGATACCCGTGGGCTTTTGCTCATACTTTCATTTCTGTATGTACACATGCAGAGAAAAAAATATAGGATAACATTCATCAAGATTTAACATGGTTATCCTTAAGTGACTGGAATTTTATTTTAATTTTTGTGTGGCTGTATTTTCTTTAGTGAACAATATATACCTTGTATGCATTTTAAAGAGGGGGGGGAAGGGCAAGGACTACAAATATACTCTGCTCAGCTCTAGCCTGGGTGCATTCCATGGGGCAGTCCTCTGTCTTCCTGGCCCAGCTAATGGGCAAAGTGAATGAGGAGCTCCCTTGGGCCACAAACAACGCAAGATACAGAAAATCCGCTTTTGAGTGATTGAACATCAAATAAATTTTATTTTCTCAGCTTCTGTGAAAGTGAGACGCCTTGGAATATTGAATTATTCTTTCTGGCCACTGAATTATTGCTTGCTTACTAAATGATACTACTGTGATCTAAGGCTGATGTGGCCCCCGAGAAAGCCTGACTCTCATTACCAGAGTCCCAGGCAGCTTTAGAAGCTAGTCATTGTGACACTTGCTGGGTCCACCCAAAAGTGAGAATATTTGCTTGGAATTTACATATAAGAGGTTGCAAAACACCTTGTCACAGTTTAGATTTTATTTTATTTTCAAATTTAACCGATATGTTTGCTTGCTACCATTTTTAATCCAGTAAGCCTTAAGGAATGCTGAAGACAACTGAGAAAAACATCATCTTTGAGTTAATTTTTCTGGATGGAATTAATCCAGGCTTACTGCATGTTTCAGAAAGGACCTCTTTCGCTTCTGGGAGGGCACACCAGTAATGACTTGCAGTTTTATTAAAGTAATACATTTTTTTGTATTATAAACTAATACAATTTTCTGGTTATGTCCAAAAAGGCAAACTTGAAAATCTGTACTATGGCTGAGCGAACAACTATAGAATAGATTTTCCTCCTTCCCTTCCTCTCTTCCTTCCTTCCTCTCTCTCTTCTTCCTCCTTCTCTTTCTTCTCTCTCCCTCTCTCCTTCTGTCTCTCTGTCTCTCTCTATCCCTCCCTTCTGCCTCCTTTCTTTCTTTCTAAATAACTATGCTTTAGTTTTTCTGCTATCTTGCAAGAACTGTCCTACATGTAGATCACACAATCTGAGCACAGTTCCCTTCAAGTAAGTCTGTAACCCTACACTACACGTGCTATCAGGAAAAGCTACGTTTTCAGGGACTGAAACTTAAGCCACCACTGCATGCTGCTCTTGTCTGAGCTCTGTGATTGCTTCGTTATTTCTCCCCTGAGGATTCAATGGATTTGGTTCAAGCACCATTGAACGTGATGCTGTATTAATTGCCCTGGAGGGTAGCGAGGCCTTTGAACTGTGGCTGTGAGGGATATTTTGCTGTAAGACATGTGTCAGCACTTGGCTGGTTAACTCTGGGGCTGGACTGTGCAGTATGCTGGGACCAAGGATCTGGAAAACTACTTTGCATCCTAATCTTAACATCTGTTTTCCATCACGCGGCGAGATTGACTGGCCATTCTAACAGGGAAGCATCATTCTGCACTAGCCAGAGTCTAAGTACAAATATTGTACTGTCAAAGAATATTGAGAATTTTCCATCAGTTTTTCAGGTTCTCCCAAACAGCTGGCACACACAGGTGAATGGGTGATGCAGTGGATTAATTACCTGGCCTTTCACTCCAAGAGGAATTGTCTGTGTGTGAGTTATGTGTCAGCATTAGGGCACCGAAACTTAAATTGAAGATGATTCCTCATCTTTTAATGAAAATGAAACCTCATTTTTCATTGGCCTAATTTTGAACCCATTTGAGGTTCCACATGCCACTCAGAGCTTATTCATACTCAGTTTAGATGTAGAGTTACATCTCAAGTACAATCAACACCTTTCTTTCAAAGAACACAGACTAGTTGATTCACCTGGAATGGTTTCTTCTTTCTTCCAACCTTCCTGAGTAGTGAACTGTCATTTCCATTGCTACAGATGGGGACAACTAAGAAAGTTTACAATCGCATGGTAAGTCAAATAATTCTAGATTGTAGTTGTGGAGCTGTAATTATATTCCTAGACTTCTGAATAGCAGATTAGTTTTGTTTCCTCTGGATGCTACAGCCTCTCAAACAATACTGGTCTTCTTACTCATGTCATTGAATCCCAGGTTTACAATGGTTACAGATATACTTCATAAATGCATATCATGGAGTTGGGAAGAATAGGGTAAATACTAAATTTCTACGTCAATTTTAAGAGAGTCATTTATTCTCAAAGCTCTGTGATTAAAAAAAAACAAAACTGTAAAAGTAAACAGTGACTGTCTTCCCAGATGCCTCTTTAGAACTTGATCCCCTAAAATGTCTACACATCTCCTGCTTTGCAAAGAAAGGGGGAAGATGAGAGAAAACAAGGCCTGGTAAGAGCATTTCCATAGTGTATGCAGTGGAAGAAAAGTGAATGTGTGACAGTAAAGTGTTTTGTTTGGAAACATCAAGTGGTGTAGTATTATGCTTTTCCTTGTTTTAATTTTTATTTTGAATTGATTGATGGGTGGACAGATTGAGTTGTGGATATGCCTCCGTATTTATGGCGGCAGCAAAACTGACAGAATGTGTTGAAACTGTGCTACTTTCCTTTACTTATTTATTTATCTTTATTCCAGGTTGGGTTGAGCAAAGTCTTGGCAATCTGGGATCTTGCTCAGAAAGACTATGTGTGCTCAAGACTGAGCCTGGGATAGATAGTAATGGAGAATAGGCCAGTGGACAGTTTTTAAGTCTTTGACACAGGAAGTAGGCCAATGCCTTTAGAGCCTTGGGTCTGTGGGTCATCTTCTTCCTGACCTTTTTGGGGGCTTTTTTTCTCAATTTTAGGGCAAACTTTTCTCTTTTTTTTGGTGTTAGTAGTCAGTTATTATGACTGGCAGCATGGATGCATGCCTTTGTAAAGGCCTAAATTTGATTTCTGGCTCTACCATTGCTGGGGTAAGTCACTTGACTTTTCTGAGCCTAAGCCTCTTTGTATATGAGAACAAATATGACTTATACTATAAATTATTGGAATTATTAAATGATATGATGTTTATAGAAGGCCCATCAAAAATAGTCCTCAATAGATGTTTTCTATCATTTTCTTATAATTATTTGTGATTACTATTACTATTGTTATATGTTACTGTTATAATCAAAAACCATTATTTATAGATATAACTTCTTTTTAGAAATCAAGAACAAGTTGACATTATGGCTAGATTTACCATGATTAAACCACTTGTTGTCTATTTTCAGCAAGTGTGACTTTTTATGAAAACACAAAAGCTTTTATAAAGAAAAAATATGTACAACATGGAATGTCTGACAAATAATTCTGCTTTTACAAAATATTTAAGTGTGAAGTAATAAAAATATTTTACAATATTTGAAAGACTAAAACTTAGCATACTGTTCAGCTTTTTTCCACCTTCAGTTAATAGTTCGTTATTTTGTTCCTATAATAATTGCAGTATGAAGTTGAAATTATATGGTTTAGGCAATGAATTCTTGGGGCAAATTAAATACATGTTAAATCAAATACAAATTTACATGTTAAATATATGTAAAATATAAAAATACATTTAAATATCTCTCTCTCTCCCTAGATAGATATAGACATGCTTTTATCTTATTTGAAGTTTCATATAAATCATAGAAAGGTGCATATATCATTAGTGGCAAATAAGTGCATTATCAACTCTTCACTAGAGTTCAATAGTAAGGATAGATCTGTAATGAACAAGGTAAAGGTAACAATTTAAAAAATGAATATTGTGTACCCAAAAAAATGTGTATTAGCAAAAAAAATTGGAAAAATTAAAGGTTCAGTAGAATAATGGTTAAGCCAATATGGCAGAGCCTAAGATGACTACGTGTACTTGCTTTTAGCATCCAAAAAAACACATTTCGTTATTTTTAATACACATTTATTCTTCAGTGATCAGTTCAGCCAATAGTAGAAGTAACTCTAGAGACAAGCCAGGAGGGTCTGTTGATTAAGAGAGGTCTGGGAATTGAGAGAAGCTTTACACTAGCACAGAGCAACAGATTGGTCCTTGTCCAAAGCTGCCCTCCATGGCGTGGGGACATGTCCCATCACTCATTCTCCTTAACATAGTATTGCTCAATATTTTGTTAACTCTTTACTTCATGGCACACTTTTTCATACGGAGCTCTATAGATTATTTCATCAAATTTTCATGACACTTTAGATAGAAGAAAGCAAGGTTCAGAGAAATTAGAGTTTCTCAAGAAAATGGCAATTTTCAAATTCGAGGATCCTTTGTTTTACATTATAACTACCTCTGAGATGGACCCAGATCAACTTCTATTTATCCTTTTCCTCACTCAGACAAAAAAAGGCACATTGATGATGAACCCCTATCGTTGTGCTATAGTAATTATAAGTCTGGTAGCAATAGTAACGACAACAGACATGTGTGAGGTTTTTTAACATTTGTAAAGTATATAGCCCTGTGTCTGGCTCATAGCAAGTGCTATGAAAGTGTTTTTAGAAAAAAATAAATAGAAAAAATTTTGAGTAAAGGAGTGAAACTGTTTATTTCAGAATTCAAAACAGATCGATGGATGCAGCCCTTCTTAAAACTCAAGAGAGTAGTATGGCACAACTTCTTAAAAACATGGAAAAATGTTTTATATGCCTGGCTACCCAGATCCACACTGAGAACCAGATGCTCTTTATGGAGAAAAGGTAGCACTGAATTCCAAGTGAGTAATACTTCTAGAAATTACAATGTATGTGTCAAGTCAATGGAAAACTTACTTGTTAAACTGTATGTGACTATTGTAGGATGTCTGAACTGGGTCTAATGTGCCAACTCTCCCACAGCCCAGCCCCCTCTTCACTGCTCCTGACCCTCCTGAGAATACATTAGAACCAGCTTATCTGGAAAGACTTCTGCCATATTCTTTGTCCAGACCTCAAGGACCAGTAACTTACCTTCATTCCATACCTGTCTCAGATATGGCCACCAAGACAGTGCACTTAATTATGCTGTCCACCCAAAAGATTCTTGTGAAAATTTTCTGGTGCTGTCCTGTATCTTTATCAGATTATTCTCCAGAGAGAGAATATTCCTGTTCTTCTCTGACCACTTAAATTTCATCCAGCTGCCAAATCCTGACTCAAATCTCACCCCTCCTTAGAACTTTAGCACAGGGTAGCAGAAAGGGTCAATTTTTAAATTCTTGGTTTTACCATTCACTATCTATGTGAACTTGGACAAATCCCTTCCCACTGTGACTGTGAATTTCTTCATTTGTAAAATGGAAAATAATTAGAATGTGTGTAAGCATTCCTGAAAATGCATGTAAAGCACATGCTAAGAGTTCAATACATTATATTTTAAAAATTATAATTCAAGGAAGAATTAATCTTTCTAGCTCTTCAGAATTTACCTAGCATTTATTCTTAGCATCTCTTGTTTCATACTCTGAAAAAATATGTTCACAAATTCTTTGACCCTCCTTCCATCAAGACATTGAGTCTAATTCCCTTTCCCTTGCATTTGGGTTGAGTATGGACTGGCCTTAATGACTTGCTTCTAGTGAATAGAATGGAGTGGACATGACACTCTTTGATTTCCAAAGTCAGGTCATAAAAGGTTATAGAGCATCTTTCTGATGCTGTCCGTCAGGACGCTTGCCCTTAGAATGCAGCCACCATGCTGGGAGGAAGCTGATGTAACATGAGGAGTTTCACATGGAAGGAAACTGAGGCTCCATCTCCAGCCTCTGCTGCACTCCCAGGTAACAGTACCAACTTGCCAGCCATGTGGAAACAGATTCTCCAGGCCACAATCAAGCTGCTCCAGCTGACACTGAGTGGAACAGAGACCATCCTTTCCTACTAATCCCTGCTCAAATTGTAAATTCATGAGCAAAATAAATGGTTCTTGTTGTTTAAAGCCACTAAATTTTGAGGTGGTTTGTTAACACCATAACAGGTAAAAGGAGCAGTGCTTATATTCAATGACATACGGCAGAAGTAATCATCTTATATGCCGATGTGAAATCTTTTTGGAGGATTTAAATGTCTGTATATGACAACACTCTGAGCTTAATAAGTACTTTGTTATTATTAACTACTTAAATTGATTTACACCTACTCCTATGACCAAGGGAATTGTTTTTCACTTCCTTTGTTTGTTTGAATTGAATAGGTATTTATGGCTAGGAAAATAGGGCCTTACAGCAAAAGTGTCATTTTGCAATTTTCTCCTTTGAGATGCTAATTTTGAAGTTGAGGTGATCAAAACAACTTTTAAGAAGCTGTTACTTAAGCTGAAAGTTACATTTTGCAGGATAGAAATTGCTTGTCACCCTGATACATAGTATTGGAAGTTTAAGTAGGTAGCGGCGACATTTTCCCATGACAAGACCTGTCTTTTTCATGTACCTGCCTTTGTTGTTCACCACTGATTATATGACAGATTGGTATCCAGAGTTTTTAAAATCAAGAACAAAATATAACCCTCTGAGTGGATTAGTTCTGAGATCTGGAACATGAATACAGTCCACTGAGTTTGATATTGTGGAGTCTCAGAAATCCTCCACTCTTCAATAAAGTAGGGATGGGAGGAAGTGGGAGCTATTCAACTTATACATTTCTTAATCATTTCCTTCACCCTCCGGGAAAAAGGAATATGACGTGAATATAGAAATTCTATTTTTTGCTTAAAATGATAATGAAAATATGGGGTAAGAAGTAGACTCGTGTAAATACATAGTGACCCAGTGGTTTTCAAATGCTAGTTGTTAAGAGGAAAGTGTCCTGGAAAGAAATGCTATTTATGCCACGGGGAAAACGTATCGTTCAACCATAACAGCCTTAAAAGCCTGCATACAGCTCAAGGAAGAGAAAGACATACTAGTGGTTCTAAGAAGTTTTCACAGCTCCCTAAAACCTAAGCTTTTTTGAGTCATGTCCTAGGAAGTATAGCTAATTAAGGCCTACAAGATGGAGGCAGCAACTCATGAATTCAGACAAAAGCAGAATTTGGACTTGAATCACCTTTGTCACTGTACTTGACTGTATATTTTACTTTAGCTGGGTAAACCTGATGCTAGATCATAATTATTTTTGTTAAAACATGGGGCCAAGTTGATATGAATTATATCTAGGCTATTTCTTTTTTTTTTTAAGAAGATGTTGGGGGTAGGAGTTCATTAATTAATTAATTTATTTTTGCTGTGTTGGGTCTTCGTTTCTGTGCGAGGGCTTTCTCTAGTTGTGGCAAACGGGGGCCAGTCTTCATCGCGGTGCGCGGGCCTCTCACTATCGTGGCCTCTCTTTTTGCGAAGCACAGGCTCAGTAGTTGTGGCTCACGGGCTTAGTTGCTCCGAGGCATGTGGGATCCTCCCAGACCAGGGCTCGAACCCGTGTCCCCTGCATTAGCAGGCAGATTCTCAACACTGCACTACCAGGGAAGCCCCTAGGCTATTTCTTCACAAAGACAAAAACATTTATTTATTAGAGGTCATCTAACAAAATCCACTCACAGGTCTATACTTTCAAGCCTTGATTCTGAGGTTTGTGAGTGGGTCCTGAAATAATCTATGACTGTAGGTAGGGGAGAGGCAGAGGGTGGAAAGTACATAAATGACCAAAGTCTAACTTCAAAGTAATTGGTGCTACAGAAAGAGTTTTAAACTCAGGAAATGTAGCATTTTGTCTACTTTTGGAGCTTTACATTATAAATCAAGTGACCCAGGATCTAAGACGGACTTGGCCACAAACTTGTTTTAGCATATAAGATGTTTACCTGCCCTCTCTCTTTCCATTGCATATAGATACCACATTTTTATTTTTTATCCATTCATCTATTGATGAATATTTGGGATGTTTCCAAACTTGGCTATTAAGACTAATGCTGCAATCAATTTGAGAGTGCAGATATCCCTTTAAGACCAATAAATTTTTATATATGTATTTCTGAATCACTTTACTGTATGGCAGAATTCGACACAACATTGTAAATCCACTATACTTCAATAAAATTAAAAAATACTCACACGGGACTTCCCTGGTGGTCCAGCGGTTAAGACTCCATGCTCCTAATGCAGGGGGCCCAGGTTTGATCCCTGGTCAGGAAACTAGATCCCGCATGCCATAACTAACAGCCCACATGCCACAACGAAGATCCTGCATGCCACAACTAAGACCTGGCGCAGCCAAATAAATAAATAAATATTAAAACACACACACACAAAAGACAAATAAATGTTTCGGTTAAACTATATAAGAGGAAGTAGAGAGGTCTATAGAGTTAGAAAAATAATAATAAATTAACTCTACATCACAACAGTGAATATCCATCTAAATTGTGACTATTCAGTACCCTACACAAAGCTGAAGTTAAAGTTAGGTACTACCAATCTGGAACTTATTGTGCATTTTAAAGTTAGACAATCTTGTACTGAAGCTAGTTTCTAAAGAAAAAGAAACTAGTTAAACTTCTCAAATCCCAACTGTCAAACAATACATTTATACTAACTTCAGAAATGTACTTTGGCAACCATTTACCAAGACAGCTTATTTGAGGGACACTTAACAAGTCAATTGCAGAATAAACCCAGCAGATGAAATATGAGTGCTCTGCCAAACTGTCTTATGAAGTTGCTTTGTTATAGATTTTTTTTAAAGCATTCTTGGAGTTCTCAGACCTTGAATTGATTTCCATGTTGATATTTAATCTGATTAAGTTTAAACCATCTGTCTATAAACATTTGGTAACTTTTTTTCTCTAGCTTTAAAAAAAATCAGATACAGAAGAAATAAAATGTAATAAGCCAGCTTGTAGTAATTTCATTATATTGTGGTATTTTGGTATCATTTGCTGCTTATAGGAATTTAACCCATTTTAACGATGCTATATACATATGGATATATATTTAACGCATGTATGTACTCCATATACACACACACACACACACTGTCTAAAGTCATTTCTGACTCAGTGTAATAAAAATAAACTCAGGACTTCCCTGGTGGTGCAGTGGTTAAGAATCTGCCTGCCAATGCAGGGGACATGGGTTCGAGCCCTGGTCCGGGAAGATCCCACATGCCGTGGAACAACTAAGCCCGTGCACCACGACTACTGAGCCTGCTCTCTAGAGCTCGTGAGCCACAACTACTGAAGCCCATGCACCTAGAGCCTGTGCTCCACAACAAGAGAAGCCACCGCAGTGAGAAGCCAGGGCACTGCAGCGAAGAGTTAGCCCCTGCTCACCAAATCTAGAGAAAGCCTGCACACAGCAACGAAGACCCAACACAGCCAAAAATAAATAAATTAATTAAAAAATAATAAATTAAATAAACCCAGTTTGCTATTCTATTTTATAAGAATTTTTATTGAAGCTTAACTTTTGAATACTTCAAAATTTTCCATAAAGTTTCTTCTTCAAGGACAATGCTTATATATTAGAATTCTAGTACCAATGAAAACCAAATTCAAGTTACATTTACATTTCCTTTTCTCAAGTGCAAATGCAGTTTTATTTATTTTGTACATAATATCATATAGATTAATGACTATGGATATTAAAATCTTTTTAATGCACTCATATTTTTTAAAAAATAAATAACTATGATATTGAATGTTTTGAGTTATTTTAATAGATGTCTCTATATTAAAATGTACCTTTAAAATTTTTTTATAAACACATTTTATTCGAAGTTGATATGACTTAAAAAATAAGGCTAAAGTACACAGAGATATATTTTTGAATGTTTGTGTCTGTATATGTGCATGTGTATGTATATAAATAATTATTTCTATATCTAATTGGTGGCAGCTAAAGGCTGAATGTGGAATGTCAGAATTATTTTTTCCCTTGAAAATCTGGCTCACGCTGAGGTCATTTTAGTGGGTTATAGAATGCCTTCTGGGTGGACATTGCCGGTTTCTTCTCAGCCTAGAAAAAGTTAGAGTTTTAGAATTCTGTTTAAGCTGGTAGGAGTCTCTGGTAATGGATAGATTTAGTGTTTCCTAGGAAGAATGGAAGAAAAAATATATATATTCTTAAATACACTTCACAAAATAACAACCTGCAGGCTAAGAAAATCAGAAAATTGAAAACATTGCCATTCAACTGAGTAAAAATTACTACACTCTTCCCTAAGAATGTTATTTGTATTTTTTCTCATATTAGAAGGAAAAAACAACTACCACCTCTGTACCAGTAATGCATCTTAAGTAATTCCCCTTTTTAAATGGTACTAACACCCACACAGAATCCATACCTCTATTTGTGAACAAACATTTACTAGGATCATTACTCAGAAACTATTTGAAATATGAAATGATAAGTAAAAATAGCACCTTCAATTTGTGTATTTCAGTCATTTTATATGACCTTTTCTTTCATATCCATTTTGCTGTGTTTCTTTGTCAAACTACAGTACCAAGCATTATAGAAAGGAATTATTACTTCCAGTGTATTTATATAGTTTACTGGCTTGATCTTATATGTCTTGTCTAATTTAACAGATGCTTTAAAAAAATTCCTCTCTCAAAAAAAAAAAAAAAGAGAGGGAAATGGAAATTTACTTGTAAGAAAAGAAAAAATATGACCAAGGGCTTTATTGTTTGATTGGGACATTTATAAATCTCTAGCTTCATCTCTGTGCTCTCCATACTTAGCTGTCATTTTACTTAACTCCTGACATTTCCTCCTAGTTCTGCACTGGCGATTCCATAGTTGTTATAATCCCCTGAAACCCGACCCTATATCCATATCCCCCAATCTAAGCAGATAGCCTTTCTTCCTGATTTTCTGGACAGTACTCAGCAGTTAACTCTCTGTTTTCCTCCACTGACATGCCATGTGTGTCCATCCTCATTTTTAATCTCTAGTCTCTCCGGATGATTTGTCTTCTTCCTGCCCCTTGCTAATCCCTGCACCTGTGTTCTCCAGCCACTCTTTTCTTGCCATTCTTGACTCCTTTCCATTTCTTTCCACTCATTCTGTACATGCCCAGATCAACTGAGTTATAAAAATGAAACATTTCCTTCTATCCGGCTACCTCCTCAGTCTGTTAGTTTTACTCTTACTGCCCTTGCACTGCCTGACTATTTGAAAGAGAAGTCTATCCCTTCCATCTGCACCTCTTTAAATATCCATTTTTCTTTTAGCAGATGAAATGGCTTTAGTTCCTCTCTCTGTACGGAAGATAACCAAATGACTTGAAATCACCAGTTCAGCCACAATATTCCTCAAGCTTTGTTTTCTTAGCCTTGCTTGGACATCAAACCCTGAGGAAGAGAAGCCAACTGTCTACAAAATGCATCTACCACTCCCGGAGTAGAGATTGTTTCTAAGAAGAAGCCTCCTGACTCTTGCATTTACATTTTGCTGTGACTAGTACTTGCCAATAAAATATAAACAGAAGGAGATGTCATTTTCAGATCAAGGACTTTTCCAAATCCCTCTCTCTCAGTCAATAACAGCAAGGTTCTGTGGGGTCTGGTGCCATGAGGTGAAAGGAGCAGTTTTCCCTGAATCACTCAGCAACTATGACCACCCATCTTGGACTGTTAGGTGAGCAAGAAATGAACATCTATTATATTAAACCATTAAAAGACTTGAGTTTATTTGTGGCCATGCAAAGCCCATCCTAACAGAGGCAGCTGATGCAGACCAGTAACTCCTCTGTCAAACACCTTCCTCCCTGGGATTTTATGATGTGTGCCTTCTTGGCTTTTCCCATTCTCTGGTGTCCCTTCCTAATTCCCTCTGATTATGCATCTTCCAATTCCAGCTCTATAAATAAACTGATGAATTCTGGCTTTATTTTCTATCACTAGGCTCTCCTCTCAGTGTTCTCCTTCATGTTTATCTGCCCATGGTTCCAATGAACACCACTAAGGGCATGACTTCAAAATCCATACTCCAAGGCTCCATGATGACATTTGCATAGCTCTACTCTATTAGTTCAAGTTATTATGGTTGCTTGGACAAGCAAAGAAAATAAGAGTTTTAGAAAGATAGAAGCAATCATACTTGGAGAATGTCAGAATCAGGACACTCAGTTTTGGGAATTTGTGGCCCTCTACATCCGCTGCTCAAAAGTGGTTTATTCAATGGACTGTTAAGTTCAGCTGACAGTCATTTCATAACAAGACTTTCTTGACAAAGAGGGTGTTGTGTTGATTGACATTCTGCTACGAGTTCCTCATCTCACTGCAGGTGGGCTCTTTGATGAACGTGAGTCTGGAGTGCCACCACTAGCGTGGAACAGGTACCAGCCACCACCCCAGACCAAGAATCTGGTTGTCCTTCTTGAACAAATTGCTTTAGGCTGGAATAAGATCATGTGCTAAATATGAGAGGAATTACAATCCATGAAATGAGATTCCTGCTGCCTCCTACATGTGAGATACTTAATCACAGAGTGGTACTGAAACTGAGCCTCCACTCTCTATCAGTGGCCTGGAATTGAGGTAGATCCTGACATACGAAATGTTTACCAAATAAAATCTATCTAGCTCTATGCTTCTGGCTTAATGATTTGGTGATAATATTAATAGTTACCATAATTGATTATTTATTTTAGGTGTAGGCAACTTATTAAATCATTTTTCTGCACCCCTTCATTCACTTCTCACCATTATGAGAGGAAAGTGAAGAAACTCTAAATAGTAATGTTAATTCTTTCCACCCAAGACAAATAATCAAATGACATAAAAGCTCAGGAACACTATGTTAGAATTATAGTCATCACAGCAATTGAATAAAATAACTTTATCACAACTAAAGAAAACTAACAAATTATGTTAAAGTAGCTTTATTCTTTCATTCAACAAAATTTGCTGGCATTTGCCCTATACCAGATGTTTGCCACTGGTAATATAGGGATGTAAGGTTCAATAACTCTCCTAAAGAAACTAACAATATGATAGGAAATACGGACAGGTGAACTCAGGGAACTTGGAACCATGTTAGAGTCAGGAGGAGTAATAAGAACTGCCATAAGGATCGCCATGGAGGCACAGAGAGATACATTTGGGCTAACCTTATAGGAACATGGAGAATTCCAAAAGGCAATGCTGAGCTGAGTTTCCTTCTTCTAAGTGTTGTATGATAATATAAGTAATATTGTACATACAGAATATTTGTAAAATTTAGGCACGTCTAAAGAAGAAAACATGAGTCAACTGTATTCTCTTTATGCAGAGATAATCACTATACATTTTTGATATATTCCCATCTGATCATTGTCTATGGTTATACATACATAATGTTTAAATAAAATTGATATCATAGTGTATAGATTGTACTATAAACTTCTTTTACACTTAGCAGTGTGTCATAAATATTTTCCAACACTGTTAAAATTGTTAGAAAATCTTATTTAAATGTCTGTATAATATTTCATCATATGAGGTATATCAGTCAAGGTTGTTGGTTGCAAGCCATGGAAATTGGCTCTGGATGATTTAAGGAGAGAGACATTTATTGAGAGGATATTGAGTATCTCATAAACTCACTTAGAATATTGGCGACGTAGGCTCATAAAATGGCATGAACAATAGAAGAAGTAGAACTAGTCTGGTGAGGATATTATTGCTTCCGCCTTTTCTCTCTGCAGCGTGCAGCTTCCAACCCAGCACTATAGCTACTATGGACCTAGAAACTGTATGTTGCTTCCAGCATTACCTTTTACCTCTGCCAGAATGAATTTTCTACTGCCCATGCTCCTTTGTGTAACTAGTTCCAATTCAAATTCCAGAGGGAATAAACCTGATTGGCTGAGCCCAAATCAAAGACTGACATCCGTTCAGAAAGGGAAGCTGGGTAGGTGAGTGTTTTGGTTTCACTTGTGGGTCTCCAACACTCATATGTTGGAGTCCTAATCTCTAGTTACCTCCTAACGTGACTGTATTTGGAGAGAGAGTCTTTGAAGGGGTAAACAAGTTAAAATGAGGTTGTTAGGGTGCGTCTTAATCCAATATGACTGATATCCTTACAAGAGGGAATTTGGACACAGCAGCTACAGATGGAAAACACAGGGAGAAGGCCATCTAAAAGCCAAGGAGAGAGACCTCACAAGAAACCAACCCTGTTGAACCTTGATCTTGGACTTCTAGCCTCCAGAATAATGAGAAAATAAATTTCTGTTGTATAAGGCACAGAGTCTGTGTTTCGTTGATATGGCAGCCTCAGCAAACTAACACAGAGCAATATGTTACCTTTTCATTTTCTGTAACAATTGAGACACTCTGTCCCTTCCCTCTTCAACAAGACTTAGAAATTGGGAAATTCTCTAAATATAGGATGGTGATTCAAATGCTGGAAAACTGAAAGAAAAAAGAAAAAACCCTGCACAGATATGCCATAATATACTTAACTGATGGCCTGTTAACATACGTTTAGACTACTTTTCCATTTTTAATAAATTCCAAGAAGGGGAAGATTTTGATACATAGTGTTTGAAGAAGGTTATATCAACATATATTCTCATGATTTGAGTTTAAAAATTATTTGTAACATGCACCCTTATTAGCACAGAGAATTAGCATTGATGAAACATATGTATATGAATTTCTTTGAGATGGTGATACTGATCAATCTGAATGCCCATGTATCACTGGTAATTTGTAACTCTTATCTATTCACATACTTCGCCCATTTTGAATTGTTAATCACCTTCATACTGATATGAGAAAGTTATTTGTATATTAAACTGTTATTTTACTGTTTTCCATATTAAAGTGAAATGTACTATCTTTTCATATAAAAATTGTATTGTTTGTTTTCATAACAGACAAATGTGTCAGTACTTTTCTTGATGGTTGGTTCCTTTGCTTTTATATTTAAGGAAGACATTTCTCTATACTGAAATAATCCACACTATCCTTCCCTTTTGAGTTCCCACCAACAGTACATTCCTCCATGACAACTTTGGAAAGTGGTGGATGCGTTAACTCACTCCTCCTGAAATCACGGGCCTAAACAGAATCGATTTGGGTTTGAAAGAGAGAAGCTACTTGTCTCTACCACATTAACCAGTGACACCTACTCTCCCTGTCCCTCATTCAGCTGTTCCACATAAGGCTTAATTAAGGTCACACAAAACTTCTGGCTTTAGTAAATACAAACAGATAATGCACTAACTAGAATTACTTTTAAAAGGGGGTTCTCATTCTGGACTGCAAATGAGAATCACCTTGGGGAGCTTTTAAAAATACCAATGCCAATACCACCTCCAAAGATAGGGATTTAATTGTTCTGGTGTGAGGCTCATGCATCTTTATTTTTTGAACTTCTCAAGTGATTTATATATAAATAAATATATATGTCTATGTATACATACATAGATATGTATATATATATCCATGTATACATACATATATATATCTCCATCCAACATTGAGAACCATTCTTTTAAAACAATTTAAGAGGAAAGTATAGAGAATTAGTTTTAGAAACTAGGAAAAGTGGTGATATTATCTCTTCTAAATAAATGGAGAAATAGACTATGTTCATGGGTAACATATCATTATCTAAATGATATTAATTCTCTCTAAACTCACCTATAGATTCAATGTAATCCTAATTAGAAGATGAACAGAATTGCTGGTAAAACTTGACAAGCTCATTCTGAGATTTTTATGAAAGAGAAAAGGACTCAAAATAGTCAAAGTGCTCATAGGGAAGGGAAAATCCTCTTGTCCTCTAGATACTGAGATTAATGATAAATTGTAAAAAATTAAGATGTTATATCAAATCATTACACTGTATAACTTAAACTTACAGATGTTATATGTTAATATCTCAGTAAAGTTGGAGAAAAAACATGGTATAGTGTCAGGCAGAGAAAGACAATTGGCAAATAGAATAAAGAGAGCAGAAAGAAAAACATGCATAAATAAAACACATATATAAATAGAGGTGTCCTGGCAGATTGCTAGGCATAAAGCCCAGGAATTTTATCTATATGGAAAAATTGAAAAAAGATTTAAAACATCCTTATATCGTAAAATACACAAAAATTATTTCCAGATGATAAAAGACATGAATATCAGAATAATTTGAACAATTTTAGAAGAAAATATAGGTGAATATTTTAAGATCCTACATTAAGAAGAGATTATCAAAGAAGTCCTTAAAGATGGATAGCCATAAAAGCAAAGTTAATATGTTGATCATTTCTTAAAAATAAATAACATATTTTAAAAATCGACAAAAAAACATGAACAAGTATTTCCAGAAGAGGGAATTCATACGACCAGTAATATGGAAAGGTGTTCAGTCTTATCACTAATCTGAAAAACATACATCAAGGTCGAAATTAGAAGTCATGTTGGATCAGCAAATATTAAGAAATCTAAAGATTCAGTGTTGGATGTCTTATGCTTTGTTGATGGAAATATAAATTTGCTAACCCCTTGGATGTCAATACAGCATTATATGTGTCCCTTTATCTTATGACTGCAAAATGATTCCTTGATAAAGACCCAAGAAATTTTTCTACATGAGCTTCTGTATACATGTACAAGACTATTTATTTTAAAAGGGGGTTAAAATATCGGAATCTGAGAAACAACTCAAAGTCGCCTATTAATAGTAAAATATACCAAAAATTGTGGTATTGTCACACAATGGAATATTATGCAACAGTGAATATTAAAGAGCAATTACTTGCAACATACATGAATTAGAGTAATCACGTTGACTGTAAAGTCAAAATCCCAGAAGACTGCATAAAGCATAATCCTTTTAATGAAACTCGAAAAGATAAACAATATGCTGTTAGGCACACAAATCTAGGTGATAAAAGTAAATGTAAAAAAGACAGGAAAAACCAACACACTGTCAGGGTAGTAGTTACTTCCTGGGGAGGTAGAGAGACAACACTTGGGTTGATGTAAGACATTGGTAATACTATAGTTCTTGGGTGGGTTTAGGTATCCATTATTATAGAAACAAATTACATAAACAAACAAGAGATGCAATGATGCAATGATGCATCATTAGTTATCAACCAAGGATTATAACTGATCTGGTTCTGTGGACCTACCTAAATTAGGAAAAAATTCTATATAAATTCAGTATATCTCTCAATGCTGTTTTTAGATCTTAGTGACAATTGAGGCGATATTAAAACCATAGGCAGTCTTATTTGTGTACATTCTGGGATTAAGAGTGGCAGTGAATTTAGATGCACCTGTATTTGTTGAAAGGAGAATGTATCTACATATTGTTTGAAGCATCATTTAAGATGCTTTGGGTTGAAAGTAACAGAATACACAACATACAATGTCCTAAAAAACATGAGGGATATGGAGCTCCTATAATTTGAAAATTTCAGGATTAATTAAGGCTCAGCCTCTGTTTACCAGGATTCCACCCCTAAGTCTCTGCAATTCTTTTAGCAACACCTTTCTCCTTTTGTTTAGCTCACGTCAGATAGGGCTAAAATGTGTGTTGCCTTGGTGTCCCTCCCCTGCCCACTTCTCTTTGACCCTTTACCTAGTTTCCCTGAATCTACCCCACACCCACCCAACTTAAACATGTGCAACGAAGCAATACACCTCATGAAGACATCTTTATATCCTTCCATGATCTCCCCTTCCTGTCGACCCAGGTACATTCAAATTAACCAACAAGTGGGCTTCTCACATGCCAAAAGCCATCCTGCCCTTGACACCCTCCCCATAAAGGCTGCTGTTCACTAGTTATTTGGCTCTCCCCTTTCTCTCCCTGCATTCAGATTGAGAAACCCCACTTCAAGGTTTTGGGGATCCTCTGTTTGGCCCTCTGGGTTTGCTGTGCATCCCTCTTCTAGAACCTATGAATATAAAAAAAATCTCTTTAACTTTTGTACACCATGCTGATCTGATATTTGGTGTCCTCAGCAAACTGATCATCAAAAAAAATTTTTTTAATTAACATAATTACTCCTCACAAACAGCTAGCCTTACACTTAGGTATTCTTTTCTTATATTTGCAAGACTGGCATCCACTCCCAATGCCATCCAAAAGAAAGAGTTCCCTGGTGGCGCAGTGGTTGAGAGTCCGCCTGCCGATTCAGGGGACACGGGTTCGTGCCCCGGTTTGGGAAGATCCCACATGCCGCGGAGCGGCTGGGCCCGTGAGCCACGGCCGCTGAGCCTGCGCGTCCGGAGCCTGTGCTCCGCTACGGGAGAGGCCACAACAGTGAGAGGCCCGCGTACCGCAAAAAAAAAAAAAAAAAGAAGAGTTCCCAAACCGTAATCTAAAGTCTCCAGCAGGAAACACCATACAAACGCTGGTGTATATGGCCGTACCATGCCAATCCCTGTGGCCAGTGGAGGGAAATCATATTGATTTGCTTAGGTCCCTTGAGTCAAGTGTTGGAGGAGAGGCAGCATGCCCATACAATCTGAACAGCTGGCGTCATATTGGGAAGGAGAAAGGGCAGAACATATGCCAGGAAAACAGCTGAAGTATCCACTGCGCTTAATTAGAAATTAATTGGAAATTAACTATTGTTTAAATCCCAAATGAAAACATTAATAACAGAAATTTTTCATATGTGAATATCACAACGTCCTCATTCTTTAGGAATCTCTTCTTTAGTGATATCACATAGTCTTGATTACTGGCTCTCTTTTTTATTTAATATTCTGAGGAAGTGAACTTGAATATCAGAACCAGCATTTCAAGCCAAAAAAGTAATGATTATGCAATTGTTGAATTCAAAAAGTCTCTTTTACTTAAGATGCATTAATCATACTAATTTTTTAAACCATAAAACTAAGTACACAGTGTTTAAGGAGACAATTCATTAGCCTTACAGACGAGTTAGTAATAAAAAGCCACTCTACAAATGGAAAAGAAAGTGAAGAATCTTACATACTTAGATTTCCAGATTTCAGAGTAATTCCCCTCATCACAAATTATTTCCCATTACTTGATCCCCACAAATTAATGTCTGCTCACTGCTTTAACTCTTGGGCAAATTATTGCTTTATGCTTAAATAGCCACGTTTACAAATGCCATCTACATGAAACACAATGGTTCACCATCAGGTAATTCATGCAGCAATGTGACTCTGGGTGCTGTTATGTTGCTGTTCAAGGTTCATTTCTGTTGCTTTGGCATCATAAGGTGCCAAAATACCTCTTTTCAAAGAGGCATTGGTAACAGGATGAAATGTCATCAGAGGCAAAACTCCCTATGCAAACATTTTCAGTGTTATTATTTTGTATTATAATACCACACTTCATAGTCAGTGTGGTAGGCAGAATTATAGCCCCCCAAAGATGTCCGCGTCCTAATCCCTGGAACCTGCAAATAGGTTACCTTACATGGCAAAAGAGACTTTGCAGCTGAGATTAATGACCTTGAGATGGGGAGACTATCCTGGATTATCTATAATCCCATGAGTCCTTAAAAGCAGAGACTCTTGTCTGGCTGTGATCAGAGGGTGATCACTACAGAAGAAGGATCAAAGAGATGCAACATCGTTCGCTTTGAAGTTGGAGGGGGGTCCTTGAGCCAAGGAATGTGGGCAGTTTCTAGAAGCTGGAAAAGAAAGGAAAATGATTTTCCTCTAGAGCTTCTGAAAGAAAGGCAGCCCTGCCAACACCTTGATTTTAGCTCAGTGAGATCCCTGCCAGACTTCTGACTTCCAAAACTGTATGATAACAAATGTATGTTGCTGTAAGCCATTTAGTTTGTGGTGATCTGTTACTGCAGCAATAGAACGTCAATATACCAGCCAATACCGCAATGTCTGAAGTATATTCAAAATTTAACATCAAAATTACTTCCCATTTAAGTGATGTTCTACATATTTATTTCAACATTTGTTTTTTATTCCTCCTGCAAACCGATTCTGGTTAGAAAAAAGGTAAGGTTCCCTTTTATAAGATTTACTCTTCTTGAGTATTCTTCATTTCTCAATGTAACATGATTAATCATTGTTAAGTAACTTTGAAATGCTCTTTTTTATAGTTCCTCCTGAGGATGACTGTAGTACCTGATCTGCTTTTCTATTGCAAATTTGAAGTGTACCTCTCTAAGGGTAAAAGAGACTTTTAAAAAACATCAGTCAGCAGACAAAGATGAACCACAGTTCTGACCTGTACCATTTACAGATTTTCCCGATGACGCAAAGAACAGCCCTAAAATCAGAACACTAAATTACTCTGTAGAATCTGTTCCAACGAGACAATGTACAATGTGACTTATACACAAGGATTGCTATTTAGCTGTGGTATCAGCTGAGCTGAGACCGATGTTGACCACAGTACCTGACGTGTATGCCTTTTTGCTGTTGTCACTGTTGCCTGCAGAAGGGCTGCACCCCGGCACCTTGGCTCCCGTTTTGTCACTTCCTTACCCACCTCACTCACAAGGCTTGGCCCATAGTGACCTCCATGCCCAGTCTCATCCTAGTCATACCCTGTTTGCTATTTCCAAACTGTTTAGATTCCCTTCCAGAAAATGTACACAGAGGTGTAGGTGTTTTGCACACATCTGCAAAATGTAGAGCATGGGGCTTCCCTGGTGGCACAGTGGTTGAGAGTCCGCCTGTATATATATATATATATATATATATGGCTGTTTCCAGGAGTCCATCTACTGTGGGGTAACATGCAATTCTAACGACTACCAGAATGAAGGTAGCTTTTCTATGGATAGAATCTGTGAGCTGCTGCTTCCCTCTTGCACATAGTAACACAGTGATATACACCCAAATGTACACATATTTATGTTCATACCCTACCATACAGCACATACCAACTGGAAGAAAAACACACAGAGACCACATACAAGCCCATACAAGTCTTGCACTGGAGACAGAGAAAATACATATTAATGCTACTCTGTCAGCCTAATTCATCACATCCATCATGACGGAAGTGATAGCCCTGCCTAAATATGATCCTATTCATAAAAAACTGCAAATTATTTTCCACAGTAAAAAATAACATGGATAGATTTTTTTCTGATTATATACTTAATATTGTACCCTGTAAATAATTAGCACAATACATAAAATTAGAAGATATTAATTTTTTAAAAAATCACAGTATCTCCTCTGCCTGAGATAACCACCAAGAACAGTTTGCACTCATAGGCAGCTTGATGCACAGACACATTTAATTTTACGAAAATGAGTAAATTAGATATCAAGATTTCTGTTTTGTTATGGAAAACTTGCAGGGTTTTTTTCCCCCAACTTTATTAGAGTATAATTGCTTTACAATGGTGTGTCAGTTTCTGCTTTATAAGAAAGAGGATCAGTTATACATATACATATGTCCCCATATCTCTTCCCTCTTGCATCTCCCTCCCTCCCACCCTCCCTATCCCACCCCTCTAGGTGGTCACAAAGCACCGAGTGGCAGCCTCTGTGCTAATGGATGGGGTTGTGTTCCTGTCTTGCTAGTTGTTTGGCATAGGGTGTCCTGCACTGTAGCTTGCTGGTCGTTGAATGAAGCTTGTGTTGGTGTTGAGATGAGGATCTCTGGGAGATTTTCGCCGTTTGATATTATATGGAGCTGGGAGGTCTCTTGTGGACCAGTGTCCTGAACTTGGCTCTCCCACCTCAGTGGCACAGCCCTGATGCCTGGCTGGAGCACCCAGAGCCTGTCCGCCACATGGCTCAGCAAAAAAGGGAGAAAAAAAAGAAGGAAAGAAGAAAATAAAATAAAGTAAAATAAAATAAAGTTATTAAAATAAAAAATAATTATTAAGAAAAAAAATTTTTAAGTAATAATATTCGTTGTCTATTCATGTATTCCACAGAGGCAGGTACATCAAGTTGATTGTGGAGCTTTAATCCGCTGCTTCTGAGGCTGCTGGGAGAGATTTCCCTTTCTCTTCTTTGTTCACACAGCTCCCGGGGCTCAGCTTTGCATTTGGCCCCGCCTCTTCGTGCAGGTCACCTGAGGGCGTCTGTTCTTCGCTCAGACAGTACGGGGTTAAAGGAGCCGCTGATTTCGGGGGATCTGGCTCACTCAGGCCACGGGGAGGGAGGGGTATGGATGCGGGGCGGGCCTGCGGCGGCAGAGGCCAGCATGACGTTGCACCAGCTGGAGGCACGCTGTGCGTCCTCCCGGGGAAGTTGTCCCTGGATCCCGGGACCCTGGCAGTGGCAAGCTGCACAGGCTCCCGGGAGGGGAGGTGTGGACAGTGACCTGTGGTCGCACACAGGCTTCTTGGTGGCGGCAGAAGCAGCCTTAGCGTCTCATCCCCGTCTCTGGGGTCCACGCTGATAGCCGTGGCTCGCTCCCATCTCTGGAGCTCCTTTAAGCGGCGCTCTTAATCCCCTCTCCTCGCGCACCAGGAAACAAAGAGGGCAGAAAAAGTCTCTTGCCTTTTCGGCAGGTCCAGACTTTTCCCCGGACTCCCTCCCGGCCAGCCGTGGTGCACTAAGCCCCTGCAGGCTGTGTTCACGCCGCCAACCCCAGTCCTCTCCCTGCGCTCTGACTAAAGCCCGAGCCTCAGCTCCCAGCCGCGCCCGCTCTGGCGGGTGAGCAGACAAGCCTGTCGGCCTGGTGAGCGCCGGTCGGCACTGACACTCCCTGCGGGAATCTCTCCGCTTTGCCCTCCGCACCCCTGCTGCTGCGCTCTCCTCCGCGGCTCCGAAGCTCCCCACTCCGCCACCCGCAGTCTCCGCCCGCGAAGGGGCTTCCTAGTGTGTGGAAACCTTTCCTCCTTCACGGCTCCCTCCCACTGGTGCAGGTCCCGTCCCTATCCTTTTGTCTGTTTTTTCTTTTTTCTTTTGCCCTACCCAGGAATGTGGGGAGTTTCTTGCCTTTTGGGAGGTCTGAGGTCTTCTGCCAGCGTTCAGTAGGTGTTCTGTAGGAGGTGTTCCACATGTAGATGTATTTCTGATGTATTTATGGGGAGAAAGGTGATCTCCGTGTCTTACTCTTCCGCCATCTTGAAGCTCCTCTCCTTTCAGTTTTTAAATCCAGTTTGTGGTTTTTGTTTTGACGTCCTCATCCCTTGCTCCTCTCTGATTTGTACCCTTCTCCATGAAGATGCAGTTACACGTATGTATGTTTGTGTGTGTGTATGTTTCTGCATTTTTTTTTTTTGCTGCTAAAAGTGAAGATTCAGGAAGGTCGGACATATGCCTTAGAAAATACTTCAATAACTTTTCACAATGCAAATTTCAGCTAGATGTCTAGTATTGATTGAGGGAGGATCTTTACTCTGCTCAGAGAAAGTTGATTCAGGGGGGCAGTTAGTGGCTTCCAGCTAGAGAGGAAACAGGCTTCCAAGATGAAGAGAGAAAGGCCTGAAAAAGCAGTAGGACACCAGGATCCAGAGGGATTAAGTGGGAAAGAAGCACGGCCAATGACGGTTTCCTCATGACAGAGGCAGCCAATGGATGAGGAAGAGTCTTGGCTTATATTTTACACTGTTGTCCCTATCATGCTGTGTGAGATTCTCCTTCATTACCAGCAGCCTTCAGTAAAAATCTGCTACACTGTGAGTGGCCTTGTGCAGTTAGGGAAAGCAAGGACTACGGGGGCTACACAATAAGGAAATATGGAGAAACAAGTGAAAGGAGAACAGTGGCAAGGCTGAATCCGAAAATGCCATGGAGATAGGAACTGGAGTAAGGGGTGACCGGAAGAACGGCCCTCAGAGAACCCTCATGAATTTCAGGAAAGGAGCGGCACTATAGAAATATGGCACGGGAATGGCATTCAAATATTAAAGGAAAATGTAACCAGGAGAACTCTAGGGCTTGGGAACACCGAACAGGCAGTGTTTATTTATTTATTTTCAAATATTTTGGCCACACCACATGGCATGTGGGATATTAGTTCTCTGACCAAGGATCGAACCTGCGTCCCCTGCATTAGAAGCATTGAGTCTTAACCACTGGACTGCCAGGGAAGTCCCTGAACAGGCGGTGTTTAGATCATTAACTTCTATAATGTGAATTTTCCTAAGCGAAACTACCAAGGACTGAGTATTTCCTAATACTTTAAGGAACTATTGATAGATTATTCTTCAAGTTATACTCCCATAAAATGTGTTTGTCAGTATCTGTTTTTATCATATCCAGAACAAAAGTGAGGTTTTTTTTCTCTTTGTCAGTTTGGTAGGTAAAATATTACATATCCTGGTAGATTAAATTTTCTGTTGACATCTGAAGAGATTGAAAATCTTTTATTTTAAACATTTTTTGTGTGTTTATTCTACCGTGAATTTAGATATCATAATTAAATTTTAAATAATGTCCACCTAACCCAGTTATCTACCCATAAGAATATCATAAAACTTTTTAACTACAAATTTTATAAATGTAATGAAATTGTCATGTTTTTAGAAGAACCAAACCCATATTGTAGAATGAAAACTAGGTTTATTTTTCCTACACAGGAAGTTATTTTTCCTAACTTAAGCATAGTTATCCATCACAAACAACAAGGGATTTTTTAAAAAGCAGTAAACTTTCTATTAGTTCCTCATGAGTATATGCTGGAAAGTTGGAAACCCTGAGATAGATGTGACCAACAGGATTATATGTGTCCTGATCCAGTTGGAATTTCTTTTCTCGTACTGTCATGTTCTGCCGCCTTTGCATCTGCATTTGAGGAAAAGATAGAGAAGTTGAATTCTGCCCCATTTGCTAGAAACAATGTTATCCTAGTTAGGATTTGGGCCAAAGATGGATCTTCCACTGCTCAAAAACATAAAGCACATGAAACTTCCTATAACTATTCTCCTGAGTTACAGGATGTGTTAGTTTGCTAGAAATGCCGTAATAAAATAGCACAGACTGAGTTGGCTTAAACAACAGAAATTTATTTCTTATAGATCTGGAGGCTGGAAGTCCAGGATCAAAGGGCTTGCAAAGTCAGTGTCTGGTGAGAGCTTTCTGATAGCCACCTTCTCTCACCATGTCCTCACATGGCCTTTCCTCTGTGCATGCACACTCCTGGTATCTCTTCTTTTTCTTATAAGGACACCATTCCTATTGGATTAGGGCTCACACTTATGTTCTCATTTAACCTTAATTATCTTCTTAAATACCCTGTCTCCAAATTCAGTCACATTGCGATTCAGGCTTTAACATATGAATTAGGGGAGAAGGGGATGCTGTTCTGTCCATAACCCAGCAGCTCAAGTTTTACTGTTTGTGTCACATCCTATAATATGTGGGCTGTGCTACAGTTGTAGCATATTATTCAAAGAGATACAAAGTGGGGTTCCATTATCTCAATTATAGTGTAGAAGTGACATTTCTGGTTTTCAATGGGAAATGGAGAATTCCATATTGAGATATATATCAATGAAATAAATAACGTAATTCCAGATTGAGCCATAAAGCATTGAAATAAATAGGTGTATATGCGACAAATGAAAGGCTGTATGCAAGGTGTTATAAGCACAATTACATTTTAAAAATTGCTCCCTTATAGAGGCCTCCTCCTCCATCTTCTTTTTATGAATGAATTAGGGGCTTTCTACCTGCAAGGCAGCTTTGAAGTACAGACTTTCTAGAAGTACAGACTTCCTTCAGAGATTTCTCTCTAAATCCTCTTAGAGAATATGGTGCTCAGAGCTTTTGTTCTATATAATCACTCCCTGATGGGATGAGTGAACCCAGGACCAAGCAACCTGGTGCCTGAAGCCCCTCCCAGTGCAGTCAGACCCCAGCAGGTGCTGCAGGATTGGGGAGAGGAAAAGCCCCCCAACTCTGAGAAGGAGCTGTTCTCACCAGCGGTAACCTCATTTGAAAGCATCTCAACAATGTGTGCCATGTATGTATGTGTATGTGTGTGTGTGTGTGTGTGTGTGTGTGTGTGTGTATGACATGCACACCCAAGAGTCATATATGTTCTTATTCATATATCTCTATTATTCCCCTTTGACTTCCATTTACCACCCGATAGAGCTCTTATAATAAAACAAACATCAACAAACTGAGCTTCTTTAATTATGGAGTCTTCCTTTTATTTTACTATTTAAAATAAGAATCGATTTGGTATTTCCAAGCCATCTGAGCACTTTCCACAAAGTCTTGTACGTTATCCTTTTGTTTTACGAACTTTTAAGATCTCTAGGCAGGAGCCTTTGAGTTATGTTGTTCAGCATGACTTTGGCTGCTGCCAAAAGACCGAATCATTAAATATTGGTCCAAGGGGGTTGATTCTTACAGCCAGACAGTTTCAAGGAGGATTTCTAATCTGATATGATATTAGTGCTCTAGATTTCTGTATTCTCTGAGAGTAAAGTAAATCATTTTGTGCCTTTTTGAAATGCTGTTAAAGAATGAAATAAAACACCTTATAATCCTAGTTGGTAAATGCCAAGGGTTTGATTAAATTTCTAATTTGATGTGCTGTTTTCTATTATTAAGAATGAGTTGTGCTACTATTAATGCAGCAGAGAAGTGACACATCTTCGAAATATCCTGGGACCACGAAATGTGGAACAGAAGTGAGCCACGGCCCAGGGTCTGTTTGTCTGCCAGCAGCTCTCACGTCTGCTGTTTGGAGTGCCAGCGTTCGGCCCGTGACTTGGAGACTCGTTCTTCAAAACAAGTTCTGTTTTGGCTGAAATTCCTTCTTAGCTTTTCAGTAACTATTTCACCTCGTATAATAAGCTTTGGGCTTAATGTTATTTCAAGTCATCTCGGGTGTTTCGTACACTTAGGAAGACTCAACTCATAACGCGAGAATCTTTTAGATCATCACCAAGGTTTTTGGCGGTGAGGGTATGTCATCCCTGGGGACTAGACAAATGTTTATTGGGCACTCCCGAAAACTGTTTTTCCTCCATGTATGCTACATGAGAGGACCAAATGGGTTCTGCTTAGCTTGGCCATCATGTCACCTAAAATATATTTTTTTAAAAAGCAGGTAAATGATGAATAGGCAGATCACAAAGGATTTTAAGGCAGTGGGTAAAACTATCCTGTATGATACTACAATAAAGAATATATGTTGTGGGGAGGAAAGAAAGATTCTTTTTTTTCTTTATACTCCTCTCTGGGTCTCTGACTGGGACCCTGCAAATTAGACTGACAAAAGAAAATTTAACAGGAAAAAAAACAAACAAAAATTTATTAATGCATGCATCGTGCATACACACAGGAGAATTCGGTCATAAGTAACTCAAAGGGATGGTCAGAACTTGGGGCTCACATAGCTTCTGAACAAAGAACAATATATTTGTAGAGAAGTGACAAAACGAAGAAAGAGGTTTTTAGGTTTATAAGGACAACAAACCATGGGACCGTAAATATATGGAGAAACTAATGAAAGATACAAGCTAGTTAGTAGGATGCATTATATAGATTCCTCTGGTGCTGTCTCTGGACTGAGAAGAGTCTAGAGTTGTTCTGGTGGTTAAGAATCTCCTGACCTTCCTGGTAGAGAGGAGGAAGGCAGAGAGTTGATCCTGGGTCTGCTTGTCCTCAATTGCCTTCAGCTTAAAATGATCCCTATGCCAGCGTAGCGTATCTTGTGGTGGCATACTCTAAATCCCTTCAGTGTTGTAATACACTTGTCAAAATTCACAGGATGTACAAAACCAAGAGTGAACCCTAATATAAAGTATGGACTTTGGGTGATAATGATGTGTCAATGTAGGTTCATCAGTAGAAACAAAGGTACCACTCTAGGGATGGAGGGGGATGTTGATAGTGGGGCAGGCTGTGAGTGGGTGGGGGGCAAGGGGTAAATGGGAATGCTGTCCTTTCTGTTCAGTTTTGCTGTGAACACAAGACTGCTCTAAAAATAATTCAAGTCTATTAAAAAAAGAGCAGGTGTGGTATAAGAAATATTTTGGTCTTTGTTCCCAGTTCCTGACACAGCTCTTAAAAGCGTTGGAATTTCCTGAGTGATAGGAATGTTTTTTGTTATTCATAACAAGGCCCCTTTTGATTATACCTGAGTTTATTCTAATATAATAACTTAAGGCAGGACCCCTCAATAACCTCAGTATGGGGCTGGAAACCAGAAAGAGCAAATTATTAGAAGGTTGAAAGTTTTAGCCTCACCCACCAACCTCTGAGGATGGGAGGAGGGCTGGAGACTGAGTTATAAAAACTCTTGAATGGTAAGATTCAGAGAACCTTCAGTTTGATGAACACATCAAAATGCTGGGAGGGTGGTACATCTGGAAAGAGCATAGAAATTCCATGCCATACCCACCCCCCATACCCTGCCCTATGCATTTCTTCCATTTGGCTGTTTCTGAGTTGTATCCTTTATAATAAACCAGTAAATGTCAGTAAAGTATTTTCCTGAGTTATTCATGCCACTCTAGCAAACTATCAAACCTGGGGTGGGGTGGTGAGAACTCCTAATTCATAGTCAGTCAGTCATAAATACAGGTGGTCGGGATTTGTGGTTGGAATCAAGGTGAGGGCAGTCTTGTGGGACTGAGCCCTTCAATCTGTGGGGTCTGATGCTAACTCCAGGTAGATAGTGTTAGAATTGAATTCAGTTGTAGGACACCCACTTGGTGTTGGAAAATTTGAGGATCTCACAGCAGATAGTATAATTGAGAAGAGCTTGGATAAAGTGAAATTTGCCATATGCATTAAATACAACGTTAATCTCACTGTATTCAGTTTTAGAGAATCAAAGACATACAAACAAAAAAGGCCCCTCGTGTTCTATGAACACTCCAAAATCAAGATGAAGAGCAAACTACAAACCTCTGTGGCAAAATTCCTGTAGAATGGAATTAGACAAATATTCTGTCTTGACTGAGTCCAACCTAGCCCTTCTCAGATATTCACTTCCAAAACTATAGCTACAAGGCTCAGTTGTGTTGATAGCAACTGAAAGAATACACAGGCCATACTCTCAACCTCTTTCAATGTTTTATCCAGCAGTAATTAGCTCATAATAGTACCTTATGTATGCACAGGACTCCTCATTTACAAACATTTTCATATTCATTATTTCATTTGATCTCACTTATTTACTACCAGTACTGCTCCTGCATTTTGAATGTCATCAATCAAATTCAGAACTCTAGGTGAAACTCAAAAAGGAATTCATCACTCTTTCAGGGGTTACAAAGGAACCAGCTGGGTGGCCCCATTCATTCCTCTGATTTTCTGCAGTGCCCTTGCAAAACTGAAATTGTAATTTAAGAGGCATATCGCACAGCCTCAGAACAGTGCCACAGAACATATTTCAAGCTCTATTTGCTCCTAGATTTTTAGCCTAAAGTTGAATGCAAATATCCCCTAGAATTTCTTCTATATATGACTCAAAGAGTATGTTCAAAAAGTTCTCTGTAAATGACCAATGATGAAAGTGCTTATTATCATAGGTGGTTGAGGTAAAGAAGAAAGGAAATGTTCTTGATGATTCTAAAACCTTCAAAAGGGAGGAAAGAAAGGGAGGGTCATTCTTAGATTACTAGGGAATAAAATAACATGCTTCTAAGACTAATTCAGTAAAAAGGAAATCTAACTAAAACGAGACTAAAAAATCTTTATATATATAGAGGAAATTATAACTAAATTTCTCTCCCTCACACTGAGGGGACCACTAATAATGGCATCATGTTTGAGATGAGGAAAACATTGATAGGAGATATTATCAAGTTGTGGAACTATTTCATCAGATACACAAAGTGTTATAACCTGAAGCATAGATCTGGGTCCTAGAAAATTCTTATTCCTCTTCAAGTTAGCAAACAGAAAGCCAAAGAATCCAAGAGTTCCCAGCCACTATCTGGGATCTCCTTACCAAATCCTTTGTTTGTTGGGATTCCCCAAAACTTACCTATTTTACAACAAATCAAACAAAGCGAACAAACAAAGTACATATAGTATTAACGTAAATTCATTCAAATCATTCAAAATACATGTACTGGAAAAAAGCCCAAGGCTGTAGTTTTATGTAACCAACAAAGTGATCAAATCCACTAATATACCTGTGTATTGAGACAAAATCTGTATCACAAAAGCCATGGAGAGGTGCAGAAGCTAAAAGAAAAGAATTATTAAGATTTAACCTCAGCTCCAAGTCACTTCTGGCCTCACAGTTTCAAGTAGCTTTCTCTTCTGAATGATGAGTCATGTTCTTGGAGTTATTGAGGGTTCAAATCCCAGCTCTGTCATTCAGTCTCCGATACCTAATTGATAATTGAATTCCATTTAGGGAATGAAATGAGACAACACTAGTTTATAAAGTATTATACTAACAAATGGAAGAGGTTTAACACCAAGGGGGAAAAAAACAGGGGCTCATCCAACCATGCACAGGAACAAGCCAATTGTCCTAGTCAGGTTTGGGTTGCTATAACAGAATACCATGTTGGGTAGCTTATATACAACAGAAATTAATTTTCTTATAGTTCCAGAGGCTTGGACATCCAAGATCAAGATGCTGGAGAGTTGATATCTTGTGAGAGCCCACTTCCTGATTTGTAGATGTCTGTCTTCTTGCTGTGTCCTCACGTGACAGAGGGGAAAAGAGAACTCTCTGAGGTCTCTTTTATAAGGTCACTAATCCCATTCATGAGGGCACCATGACCTAACCACCTTGTTACTGAACCGAACTTAGGTCTGCTCCCCAGTCTCACAGCAAAGCCAATCTACTGTCTCAAGGTTGTGGTGAAGGAGAGTACGTTTACTGCAGGGCACCAAGCAAGGAGAACAGGCAGCTCATGCTCAAAAGACCCAGACTCTCTGATGGCTTTCAGGGAAGGGTTTTTAAAGGCAACATTTGAGGTAAGGTTTGCAGGGTGCGTGATTTTCTCCTGATTTGTTGGTGGTAAGGTAACAAGGTGGTATTTTGGGAATCTCAACCATCAGCCTCTGGTTACAACCATACTGTGGTCTACATGCTTGTGGTCAGCATGTAGTCACCCTCCTCCACCTGGGGAAGGGTTTTAGGTTCTGTAGAACAACTCAAATGTGTGCATTGTTATGTAGATCCCTTGAGGAGGAACTAAGACTCTGTTTTATCCCTGAACTATTGAAGCTATCTTGCTAAACTGCTTTTTCTTTGTTTCTGCATTCCATCACTTCTCTAATTAGTAATCACTTGAAACTCAGGGAAGGCCTAGGAGAAGAAAGCCTTTTTCTACAAACAAGAGATGGGGGCCACATAGGAGTCTTTATACCCAGGAGCGCCCCACAGGGTTCTGTTCAATTCCAATCCCCTCTTTTCTTTGATACTCCTCAGTCCTGAGGGGAATGGGGGCAGGAGAAGAAAAGGAATAAAGTTTTGGATGGAGAGGTTAATCATAAACTCAGCAGGGGAACTTGGTTTTAGGGGGAGATTGGGTTTCAATCTCTCAAAAGCCCCATCTCCTACTACCATTGCATTGAGAGTTAGAAGTTTGACATATGAATTTGGGGGGGGGGACACAAACCTTCAGTCCATGACATCAACCATCTAAACTCAGCATGGCCGGGAGGCAAGAGGTGACACGTAGGAAGGACAACGTTGAACATACAGTCATTCACTCATGCACCGACTATCTACCAAGTGCCTGCCAGGTGCCAGGAACTGTGCTAGGACCAGGGAATACAACACTAAACAGAGCAGAATTCTTGTCTGCAAGGTACTCACCAGCTAGTGGAACATTTAATATCCTAGGACAGATTTTTCAGAGTTCCTTTTATGGTATGTTAATGGGTTCTCTGCTCAAAGGTTCGGAAAATCCTAGATTGAAAATAATAGCTGTTTTATGTGCCAAGCACTAATCTAAATGTTTTACATATATTAACTCTTTTAATCCTCACTATCACTATCATTATCCGCATTTTACAGACGAACAGACCCAGAGAGGTTAGGTAGTTTGCTCAAGGTCACACAGCAGAGTTTTTCAGTACTTTGCATTTTGAATTTCTTAGAAAGATTAGAGTATAAATATTTCCCAACTTTCTTTGACCATGGAAACTTTTTTCCCTCTAATGTAACGTTTCATAGGATCAGTGTTTTAAAGGAAATATCTAGGGAAAGGTTGTGGAACAAACCAAAGAGGAAGAATTAAATGTTGTATCCAATTCTCCTTTGCTGTATATTAACAGCCACATTGACGACATGGCTTATTTCATCCATTTTGAAAAAGTTCAAGTCCCCAGACATTACCTATATGGTCTCGCCTTTGTGCTCAGATGTTATACTCTCACTTCTAACAGGTTTGGGAATACAGATGGTAGACAGGCAGGGCACTATGGAACAGAAGCTGAAGGCTGGCTTTTCAGCACACCTAGTAGCATCACAGAAATTGGGATCATTACTGAGCCAAAACTTAGAGAAGAAAACTGAATCTGACGAATCTTTTTCATAACAAGATCAAAGAGATTACGACAGACTGCGAAAATACAGTCTTATTTTTCAAG
The DNA here is from genome assembly GCF_003031525.2 of Neophocaena asiaeorientalis asiaeorientalis. Classification (NCBI taxonomy): domain Eukaryota; kingdom Metazoa; phylum Chordata; class Mammalia; order Artiodactyla; family Phocoenidae; genus Neophocaena; species Neophocaena asiaeorientalis. The sequence continues at coordinate 3,459,840 of NW_020175039.1, read as the reverse complement.
TTGCTAATTTGGCTTCTTGCTGTTTCCCAGAGAAGAGCTTATGAAGGGCCCTTTCTTAGAGAAAGTTTAACAAGTGGTTGAGGATAACTTCTTGGCTGAATGGTTTAACCCCTATAAACAAATAGGGCTTTTATCGATTCACCAGTGACAAAGACCGAGAAAAAAAGGAACTTTAAAAAATGTATTTGGAATCTGAGTTTTTAGCATCACAACCACAGGTCACTGTGGTTTTCTTAAATGTAAGGTAGAATAAAACATAGGGAATTGTGTATCACCTATATTCAGCATTTGAACCCAGCGACTGATACTCAAATTGGAATGCTCTGTATCCTCCCCAATATAAATGTTTTAAAAAAGCAGTGACAAAATAATCAAATTGCTCATTACCTTGAACAGACTTAAGTGGCTCTTTATTGTGCCTTACATACTCATAGCACACTTTTTAATAATGCTAAATATCACAATATGTACTATAATTAATATAGTCCCTTCTGTACAACAGTTTAATAGAGGTCAAATTTGAGAAGGGTTTTTTCCCTGAAAATATTCCAAATGCATTAGATATCTCCAACCAAGTATTATGGAAGCACAATAACAATTAATATTCATAGATCCTGGTACTGTGTACAAAATACAGATGTGAGGAGGTTGATAATGTTGATGGTGGGCAGACAAGAGGCCTGTGCTTCTATTCTCTCCAAGGAACATCGAGGAAAGGTCTTTAGCACGTAGAGTAGGGACAGATGGAGTGCCCATCTGAGATTTGTAACCAGAAATTTAAAGTAAAAATAGTCAGCAAGCGTGTGTATATCTCTCTGGGGACATTTGACTCAGATACAAGCATAAATTATGCAAGAGTTTTTTTAACCAGAGTCTGGGCTTTTCCATGAACACCTATAGGAGAGAGAGAAAGGCAAGGGAATTAGATATTTTCAAAGGAGTGTTGTTGTTATAGATAATAGAGTCTGATTTGGTTAAAAAGACAAATGAAGACGCAGGATAGGATGCCTGGGAGTGAGACAGTGGTAGGTTTAATGGACAGGAGGTCTTCTGAGGTTGAGGATATGACCATAAGGGTCCGTGGCTTAGATTAATAGAGAACTAAACCTTTGACCCTCACATAAATGATCTGAAGTCCCTCTGACAAGGTCAAAAGGGAATTATTCTCCCCATTTTAACAGTTGAGGAGAATGAAGCTCAGAGAATTTTCTGTCTTGTGCAAGATCACAGAGTAAAGAACAATGACAGCCAGGACTGGAGCCCAGGTCTTCCAACTCCAAACCCTGAACTCTCAACCCAAGAATAAAGATATTCTTCTAAGAAGTTATTTTATGGTATCTCTACTATCTATTTAGTTCACTACTCTCAAAAAGAATGCCTTTTCTGGGAAAAGAGTCATAACAAGCAAAAGGAAAAGGAAAAAAGATGAATGCGATGCTGAGTGGTGGGCAGCACAAGACTGAACTTGTGTCTCTTTGTGAATATTCTCCACACAACACGGGGAAATAAAATTTAGGGACTCCAAGACTTAAAAATATTTTCAATGCATCATCAGAGGGAATCTGTTCAATTGTATATCCTACTACAAATTCACAGTACAGCAGAACAGTGCTAGTATACATCTGCCCTATTAAAACTCGTGATGACAAGAAGTCTTTCCGGCCATGTGTCATTGGAACTCTCAGTTTAGGGCCCTGAGTTTAAAATTGCCTCTTTCCCTCAAGGTTATCAGAGATCTTTGAGAATGCACATGACAGACGTATGATCAGAAGCACACGTGTGATTCCTGTCCATCCAAAGAGATAACTACACTAGAGAAGAGTTTTCACTGAAGGAAAACAACGTCTACATAATGTCTCCTGGGAAGCAAGAAAATTTCAGGTAAACAATTCCAAAGTAGATTGTGAATCTTGCCCAACTAGACAGATCTTGGGAAATAAATATAACAACAGGTAGAACGCACAAATAAACCAGCAAGCTTTATAAGCCATTCAATGCTTTTATTTCATGGATGCAAAAGTTTCTTTGTTTATGCTCTGCCTTATTTTTCAGTACAAGTTCTCAGATACAAAAACTCTTACTATAAAGTATAGAAACATATGAATAAGGATACGAAACCAGAGCCAGGGAAAATGTACAAATGAGTAGAAAATAAAGATAAGGGAGAAATTAAGAATGTGCAAATGTACAGGCTAAGAAGTTCTCCTTAATTGTGATAATTGATCTACAAGTGTGGTCTAAATTTCCTGGTAGTCAGCATGGGGCAACGGGGGCCAGGGCGGGGATTGGAGGGAGGAAGCCAACTAAGCAGTCCCATTAACAACCAATATTTATGATTTGAAATGAGGTTTTCACAGCTCTGAACTCAGAGCTCTTCCCCTCCGGGTTCTTTCTTGACTTCCTCTTAACTCAGGTGCAAACCCCAGCTCAACCCACACCTGGTCCTTAAACTGACGTCACTAGAGGGCCAGCACCACCCCCAGAAAGAAACCTGGGACAGCCAGGTGCCCTTGCTCAGCTGATGACTTGGGAGTTCTGTCTGGTTGATCCCATAATTATCTCTATTTTGGGTTTTGCTGTTAACAATGCTGTTGGTGGTTAGCTGGTTTGTATACAACCTTTCCTAACACCTGGATCTTCTGGTTTGGGGGTCACGCTCCTGATTTGTACATGATCCGAGATTATACACTGATGCTCAAGTTAGAGCCTCACATGTATCCACTGCCACTTCCTTTGGTCTCCTGCTCCCTCCCTCTTGGACCAATTTAGCCCTAAATGTACCAATTTAGCCCTGATGATAATTCAAGGTCTTCTCTCCCAACCTGTACAATTTAAACTGAGTGAATTTCAAATATGCCCTCACATTGAATTTAAAAGTCAGTGACAACCCACCAGATTAAGAATATCAAAAGATTCTTGCTAGATGACCAAAGTCAGCAATGAAAGTAAGTGAAACAAGATTAAAAAAAAAAACCCAGGCAATGCCTATGCCTTTCTTTCCTCTTAAATTAAAGGCCATGCATTGTTGCCCTCTTATTAAATATATTGATCTCATTTGTGTTGTCTGTAACATGGCTCTAAAGCTTGGGGGCAGGTAGAACACATAGTCAATCAAATCTGGCACTGTGCCCAACAGAACATTGAGTGCATGGGCACAATGAATATTACTGATGATGAAAACTTCAGACGGGTGGGAATAATTTCGAAACCCTTCAGAGGAAAGCAACAAAGACGGCTATTAAACAGTTGAAAAGTGATCTACACTTAAGAAAATGTTCGTAGAACTAGACTATTTAGCCTGCAGAAGAGGCAGTTAAGTGCAGCATAATTATAAATCCACACTTGTGTGCTATCTCTTATACAGAAGCTCATAAACAGCTCTTCTTCAACCTTGGCTGGTTACAGAACAGGGAGGAAAGAATGTAAGTGGCAAATCAGACATTTCAGCTCTCCTTTGAAAATGAAAGTTTTCATAACTGGATTTGGTTTTTGTGGAAGAGAGATTACAATTTCTCTTCTGGGTTTTTTTGTCTTGTTTTGTTTTGTTTTGTTTTGTTTTTAATACGACAGCAGCCTCCTATCTCCCAGACATCTTCTTTTTAAAACAAAAATCTATTTTGCTCACCAACTGCAATATTCTTCCATGTCTTTCCTATTTTACATATATATGCGTTTAATTTAATATCAGATACCTGGTTAGGAAACAACAGGCACTTTGGGTGTTTGATTTTGTGCCTGAAAGCAGTCATTCAGCCCAGTTCCAGCACGTTACAAAAGTAAGAGCATCCAGAAAAAACACCTTTTATCTAGTTCTTTTCAGCAGTCTGCTTAAATTCCCCAGATTATCTATTTTGAAGTCATAAATGTGCTAGCACCCGGAAACTGAACCTCTTATGAACCCATGTTATTTTTTAGGGTTGTTATAGATGGATTCCGTTACTAATTTTTAATGGAGCAGGGACACATGTGCCCCAGAATATAAACAATTTCTCCTCTTGGATAAATCACCCTTCCTCCATTCCACAGACTAACGCTTGGAACAGCTGGTATCTGAGGATGGCCATTTACTTTAGACTTTGTTTTCATGTAGATAAGAATTGTCAAGCAGAGGAAATATACATATATTTGTGTGTGTGTGTGTCTTATATATGGAGACATTTCAGACACAAGACATAAAATCTCCATGATTTAGGCTTTATTTCAGTATTTCAGAATATAAAGAGGTCCATTTAGCTTTGCTCAATTAAAGCTGAATTTATGTAATACCATCAAGCATCGGTATCGACATTTGGTGGCATTCAAGATGGTATTTACACTCACTGTTCTGAACGTCCGTGCAACTGTTTGCATTAGGTGCAAGCCTCCAGCTCCCTGTTTGTTGAGGTTCACCTAACATAGCTTAGCCCCATAAAGATTCCTGAAAGAGGCTCTTCGTGCTAAAACAGCTCCATAGAAAGCCTTGCATGTGCAGCACAGAATGTATCAGCCATCTGTCCAGAAAAACGTATCCATATGCTTCCCAGGGCATTCGTTGAACTAGACTTCGGCGCAAGTCTTCATCCCCATGTTGGAGAAAGGGCAGTTCCTGCCCCTCCCCCCATCAAATACATTAGCCTGAAAGCGTTTCCTATTTTACGGTTTTCTCATATATAATTTCACTTAATTCTCTCAATAACCCTCAGAGGTAAGTATCATTACCCCCATTTTACAAGATAATTGAGGCTTAGGGAGATTGAGACTTGCCCTAGGTTGCATGGCTGGTAAATCGCGAAGCTCCTGAACTCCCAGGAAAGGGAATAAACCTTATTTACCTACACACACATATGGGTGTGTGTGTCTGTGTGTGTGTGTATCAACAAACCATAAGGTTAGCAAATGTCCCTACCCTCTACCTCTTTGTTTGAATAGTTTAGAATTTTTAAAAATACTTTTAATAAAAACATCAGGGTTTGATTAGGCAGTACTTTGAAGTCTTAAGAAAAGCCCAATAAATTGCAGATATATTAGACTCAACTTGGCAAATATAAGAGGGCCCTTGCCCTGTAACTTTCTTTGCCCAAGAAAGAGAAGTCGTTTTTTCCTACCTCAAAGCTTCACGATGTCATTGTCACATTCTAAATAGTTATTGAATTAGATGTGCTCATCTTGTCCTTTACTTTAAACTGCTCAGGTGCCAGCCAGGGAAAGTTGGAACATTCCCTATCTGTTCTTTCTTTGGCTTCAGACTCTGAAGGCTCCTGCCCTAGAATACTAATATGTCATCTGACAGTGATTAAACTGTTATTACTTATTAACATCGTAGCACAAGCTAAGTTAAAATGTAACTAGCCAAACATATGGCGAGACTTCAAGACTGCAAGCCCAGACAGATGATAGGATATGTAGCTAGAAAGGTCTAGA